>NC_139654.1:4500000-4627500 GCF_951799395.1 Argentina silus | reverse complement strand
CTCAACTACAGGTGGGTTACAAACTCTACCTGCTCAACTTTCATCACCTCAACTTCAGACTAGTTACTGTTGTTGTCAGAAGTTTACATACACTTGTAAAGAACATGTATGTCATGGCAGTCTTGAGTTTCCAATCATTTCTACAACTCTTATTTTTCTGTGATGGACTGATTGGAGTACATACTTCTTTGTCACAAAAAACATTCATGAAGTTTGGTTCTTTTATGAATTTATTATGGGTCTTCTAAAAATGTGACAAAATCTGCTGGGTCAAAAATATACATACAGCAATGCTAATATTTGATTAAATGTCGCTTGGCCATTTTCACCTCAATTAGACGCTTTTGTTAGCCATCCACAAGCTTCTGGCAAGCTTCTGGTTGAATCTTCTGACCACTCCTCTTGACAGAATCAGTGCAGTTCAACTAAATTCATTGGCTTTCTGACACAGACTTATTTCTTCAGCACACTCCACATGTTCTCAATGGGGTTTAAGTCAGGACTTTGTGGAGGCCATTCTAAGACCTTAATTCTAGCCTGATTTAGCCATTCCTTTACCACGTTTGATGTGTGTTTGGGGTCATTGTCCTGTTGGAACACCCAACTACGTCCAAGACCCAACCTTCTGGCTTTAGGTTTTCCTGAAGAATTTGGAGGTAATCCTCCTTCTTCATTATTCCCTTTACTTTCTGTAAAGCACCAGTTCCACTGGCAGCAAAACAGGCCATACCTACCGTCAAGCTTGGTGGTGGTAGTATTATGCTCTGGGTGTTCTTGGGGTGAAAGGCCTCACCTTCTCTCCTCCAAACATATTTCTGGTCATTGTGGCCAAATAGCTAGATTTTTGTTTCATCTGACCACAGAACTTTCCTCCAGAAGGCCTTTTCTTTGTCCATGTGATCAGCAGCAAACTTCAGTCAAGCCTTAAGGTGCCGCTTCTGGAGCAACGGCTTCCTTCTTGCACGGCAGCCTCTCAGCCCATTGCGATGTAAAACACGCTTGACTGTGGACACTGACACCTGTGTTCCAGCCGCTTCTAATTCATGGCAGACCTGCTTTTTGGCGGTTCTTGGTTGACTCTTGACCATCCTGACCAATTTTCTCTCAGCAGCAGGTGATCGCTTGTGTTTTCTTCCTGATCGTGGCAGTGACACAACTGTGCCATGCATTTTATGCTCACAAACAATTGTTTGCACAGTTGATCTTGGGACCTGTAGCTGCTTTGAAATGGCTCCAAGTGACTTTCCTGACTTGTTCATGTCAATGATGCGCTTTTTCAGACCGTGCTGAGCTCCTTAGACTTTCCCATTGTAGCGTTTTTGGCTGAGTGTAATGAGTGTATCAAACGAACCCTATTTAAATGGGCTGAAATAAGTCACCAGTTGTAGTCAATCATAATCACTCATAAGAAGTTAAGAGGCCATGCCACAAAGCAAATTTGATTGACACAACTTTCTACATCACCAACATTGATAATTCAAGGTGCTGTATGTATATTTTTGACCCAGCAGATTGTCACATTTTCAGAAGACCCATAATAAATTCATAAAAGAACCAAACTTCATGAATGTTTTTTTGTGACTCAAGACTGCCATGACATACATGTTCTTTACAAGTGTATGTAAACTTTTGTGTGTGTGTGTGTGTGTGTGTGTGTGTGTGTGTGTGTGTGTGTGTGTGTGTGTGTGTGTGTGTGTGTGTGTGTGACTGTCAATAATGAATATTATCAAGATTGTGTCACAAAAAATGTGGATCTACTGTTCTTCCCTGTTCCTTGTATATGATTGACATTATATATTAGTAATAGAATGGTGATCAGGAGGAAACTAATAGACAGAGAAGTGCAGTAAATAATATCTGCAACTCAGCAAACAAACACAACAGGGTCCATATCCAATCACAAAGCCCCCTCCCTTAATGTCCAACCAATCACTGGGTTTTTCCCTCCTCAAGTCCAAGTCCCGCCCTAATCCACTTAGTCCCAAGAGAAAACTGATCCGTCCGTGACGCGACTCCAAACCAAATAATCCTCGCGAATTTCTAATCCCAACAAGAAGGAACCTTCAGCAGCCTTAAAAAACAACCAAATGGCAGTTTGGCAAAATCCCACTGGCTGGGAAAACATAAAATACAAGAAACTGAAGAGATCTTGTGGTGGAGGTTAAGTTAAAATACTTTGAAATAAAAATGCCAAAGAGCTGATGGTTTATTTAGAGACTTTTCTTCACAAGTCATAAAAGCAACAAACTCTCACCCTAACCCCCCATTTAACCTCTAAGAACCTCTTCTCTTTACTCCCCTCACAAATCTACCTCCATCTGCCAGTCTTATCCTCTCTACCTCAATCTTTCCTTTGTGGAATTAGGAATCTTCATTTTCGATAGAAATTTACCATAATCTCACCCGAAATGTGGAGAACAGTTTCCTTGCGTCAGAGACCGAGGGATGAATTTTGGAATGGTAGTATAAGGCTTTAGCAGTTGATTCAGATGAGGTGTAGTTGAGGAGGAGAGAGAGATAAGGGTCTAGATCATCAGGAAGGCCAGATTTTATCCATTTCCTCTCAGCTGCCCGGAGCCCTATTCTACAAGCTTGCAGGGTTTCAGACAGCCATGGAGCGCATGGAGAGGATTGTGCCGGCCTTGAGATCTGTGGACAGAGAGTCGACAGATGAGGAAAGAGAGGACAGGAGGTTGGAGGAAGCTGCGTCAGTGGATAGAAGAGAGAAAGATTCAACAGAGGGTAGGGTGGTTAAGACAGAGGAGGAAAGAGCGGTGAGTGAGAGGGTGCGCAGGCCGCGACGAGAGGACACAGTGTGGGTATTCCCAGCCAATGTTCTTGTGGACAATGACCACGTTTCACCGCGGAGGTCGATCCACCGGTTCTCTGCAACACGTTAGATTTCATTTTGTGGGCTTTTAAACTAAATGGTCCTCGCAAACCCAGGTCACTCAAACCTTTGGACTCCCCCAGGGGGCGCAAATCCTATTGTCTCCCTCTTGGCAAAGTCACTTTTTATGACTTTCCGTTTCCCCATCAGTCAGACATTTAAAGTCACGTACAATTCAGCATCTATTCTATCAAATACGAACCCATCAATGAAAATATCCAACCAACAACAGACCCAAACCCCTAACCCCTAACTCTAACCCAAATACTAAACCATCAATGAAAACATCCAACCAACAACAGACCCTAACCCCAAACCCCTAACCCAATTACTAAACCATCAATGAAAACATCCAACTAACAACAGACCCTAACCCCAAACCCCTACCCCTATCCCAAATTTTAAACCATCAATGAAAACATCCAACCAACAACAGACCCTAACCCCTAACCCTAACCCCCTAACACTTAACCCAAATACAAAACCATCAATGAAAACATCCAACCAACAACAGACCCTAACCCCAAACCCCTAACCCCTAACCCAATTACTAAACCATCAATGAAAACATCCAACCAACAACAGACCCTAACCCCTAACCCCAAACCTCTAACCCTCACCCTCACCCCAAACCCAAATACTAAACAATCAATGAAAACATCCAACCAACAACAGACCCTAACCCCTAACACCTAACCATAACCCAAATACTAAACCATCAATGAAAACATCCAACCAACTACAGACCCAAACCCCTAACCCTAACTCCTAACCCCTAACCCAAATACTAAACAATCAATGAAAACATCTCGCCAACAACAGACCCTAAACCCTAACCCTACCCCCTAACCTACCCCCTAACACTAACCCCAACCCTAACCCAAATACTAAACCATCAATGAAAACATGCAAACAACAACAGACCCAAACCCCTAACCTTAACCCCTAACCCCTAACCCTAACCCCAAACCCTAACCAACAACAGACCCTAACCCCTAATCCTAATCGCAACCCGTAACCCTAACCCTAACCCTACTGACTTAACCCTTTCAGGACCTCAAACGCGCGGCCACGTTTTCAGGGGTTTCCAAAATGTTTTGATCAATATGTCTGTGATAATCCGGCGTAGAAACATGGTTTAAATATCCCCTGAATAGGTAGACCCTCAGCTTTCGATTCCGCCCTTGTTTGACTCACAGACGGAGCTATGAGCCTCGGAAAAGCTTGGTACACGCCCTCCCTGCGTAATTGGTGAATTTGGAAGCAGCCTAGCTTGAGTCGCTCAGACACTGCCTTTTACCGTCGTTGATTGGTCAATTCGCACGTCCATCTTCTTCGCTACACGTGTTGTCGGCATTGTCGGTATTGACAAACATTTCAGTGACAGTGACAGAGACAGAAAGCAGAGAAGATGTGTTTACAAGAATCCATTAGAAGTCCTTTTTTATATTCTGTCTAGTATTTTATTCATATTGTATGCCATTTCTGTGTAGCTCAGGACTTCATGAATGAATTTCAAGCACCAAAACAATTCATCCACATGGGTAAAGGTATGTTTTCACATAGGATTTGAAACATTTCTGAAAAACGGATTCGAAATGTTCAGGTTTAGGCCTACTTACCTCTTCACACAGTGCTGTTGGGGTAAACATCTATCACAATCAAGAAAGCTGAGTTTGTACTGAAAATATTGATATGAAACACTTGGGTATTATTTTGTATGGAAGTGACTTCAAATTGAGAAAGAATAAATGTATGTAAAAATGGAGAAAATACCCCTGGTCCCCAAAGGGTTAACCTGCAAAGTGAGGCCTTCTCTTTCCCCCCCCATCAGAACAATGTGGGACCTGTCCATGTTTACAACCCTTGACTGATACATGTCTCTCTCTCTCTTTCTCTCTCTCTCTCTCCCTCCCTCTCTCCCTCTCTCCCCCCCTCCCTCCCTCCCTCCCTCTCTCCCTCCCTCCCTCCCTACCTCTTCTCTCCATCCAATCTCTCTCTCTCTCTTTCCCTCTTTCTCTGTCTTTTTTTCTCTCTCCCTCCCTACCCCCCTCTCTCCCTCTCCCTCCCTCCCTTTCTCCCTCCCTCCCTCTCTCCCTCCCTACCACACTCTCTCCCTCCTTCCCTCTTTCTCTCTCCTTCCCTCCCTTTCCTCCCTCCCTCCCTCCTCTTGCTCTCCGTGCCTCTCTCTCCCTCCCTACCTCTCTCTGCTACTCTACCTACCTCTCTCCCTCCATCCTCTCCCTCCCTCCCTCCCCCACCTCTCTCCCTTTCTCTCTCCCTCCCTCTATCCCTCCCTCCTTCCCTCCTCTCCCTCTCTCCCTCCCTCTTTGCCTCCCTCCCTCCTCTTTCTCCCTCCTTCCCTCCCTCTATCCCTCCCTCTATCCTCTCCCTCCCTCCTTCCTCTCTCTCCCTCTCACCATCCATCCCTCCCTCTATCAATCCCTCTATCTCTCCCTCCCTCCCACCTCTCCCTCCCTCCCTTCTTCCTCCCTCTATCCTTCCCACTATCCCTCCCTCTATCCCTCTTTTCCTCCCTCCCTACTCTCTCTCCCTCTCTCCCTCAATCCTCTCCCTCCCTCCCTCACCCCCTCTCTCCCTCCTGTCCCTCCCTCTCTGCTTCTCCCTCCCTCCTTCCTCCCTCTATCCCTCCCTCTCTCCCTCAATCCTCTCCCTCCCTCCCTCCTTCCCTCCCCCTCTCTCCCTCCCTATCTCTCTCCCTCTCTCCCTCCTCTCCCTCCATCTTTGCCTCCCTCTCTCCTCTCTCTCCCTCCCTCTATACCTCCTTCTCTGCCTCCCTCCCTCCTCTCTCTCATTCTCTCCCTCCCTCCCTCCTTCCCCCCCTCCTTCCCTCCCTCCCTCTATCCTTCCCTCTATCCTCTCCCTCCCTCTTTCTCCCTCCCTCTCTCCCTCCCTCCCTCCTTCCTCTCCCTCCCTCTCTTTCTCCCTCACTCCCACCTCTCTCTCCCTCTCTCCTTCCTCCCTCTATCAATCCCTCTATCTCTCCCTCTCTCCCTCCCTCCTTCCTCCCTCTATCCTTGCCTCTCTCCCTCCCTATTTCTTTTTCTCTCTCCCTCCTCTCCCTCCCTCTCTGCCTCCCTCCCTCCTCTCTCTCCCTCTCTCCCTCCCTCCTTCATCCCTCTATCCTTCCTCTCCATTCCTCCCTCCCACCCTCTATCACTCCCTCCCTTCCTCTCTCCCTCCCTCTTTCTCCCTCTTTCCCTCTCTCTCTCCCTCCCTCCCTCTCTCCCTCCCTCACTCTTTCTCTCTCTCTCTTTCTTTCACTCCCCTCTCTTTTCTCCCTCCCTCCCTCCTCTTGCTCTCCCTCCGTGCCTCTCTCTCCCTCCCTACCTCTCTCTACTACTCTCCCTCCCTCTCTTCCTACCTCCTTTTCCCCTCTCTCCCTCCCTCTCTCCCTCTATCCTTCCTTTCCCCCCCTCACTCCCTCCCTTCCTCTATACCTCCCGACCTGCATCCCTCCCTCCCTCTTTCCTTCCCTCTCTCCCTCCCTCTATCCTCTTTTTCCCTCTATCTTCTCCCTCTCTCTTTCTCCCTCCCTCTATCCCTCCTCTCCCTCTCTTCCTCCCTCCCTCTATCCCTCCTCCCTCTCTTCCTTCATCCCTCCTCTCTCTCTCCCTCAATCCTCTCCCTCTCTCCCCCCCCTCTCCCTACCTATCTCCCTATCTCCCTCTATCCCTCTCTCTATCTCTCCTTCTTTCCCTCCCTCTATCCTCTCCCTCCCTCTATGCTCTCCCTCCCTCCCTCCTCCCTCTTTCTCTCTCCCTCCCACCCTCCTCTCTCTCCCTCTCACCCTCCATCCCTCCCTCCCTCTATCAATCCCTCTCTCCATCCCTCCCTCTCTCCCTCTATCCTCTCCCTCCCACTTTCTCCGTCCCTCTCTCCCTTCCACCCTCCCTCCCTCCCTCTTCTCTCTCCCTCCCTCCCTCTCTCTCCTACTCTCCCTCCCTCGATTCCTCCTCTCCCTCTCTCGCTCCCTCCCTCCCTCCTCTATCTCCCTCTCTCCCTCCCTCCTTCATCCCTCTCACCCTCTATCCTCTCCTTAACTCTTTCTCCCTCTTGCCTCCCTCCTTCCTCCCTCTATCCCTCCCTCCCTCCCTCCTTCCCCCCTCTATCCCCCCCTCCCTCTCTCCCTCCCTCCCTCTCTCCCTCTTTCTCCCTCTCTCCCCCCCTCCCTCTATCCCTCCCTCTCTGCCTCCCTCATTTCTTCCTCTCTCCCTCCCTCCATCCTCCCTCTATCCCTCCCTCTTTCTCCCTCCCTCCTCTCCCTCCCTCCCTCTCTCTCTCTCCCTCCCTCCTCTCTCTATCCCTCCCTCCCTCCCTCCCTCCTTTTCTCTCTCCCTCTTTCCCTCCCTCCCTCTCCCTTTCTCCCTCCCTCTACCCCTACCTCCCCTCTCTCTCTCTCTCTCTCTCTCCCTCCCTCTCCTCCCTTCCTCTTTCTTCCTCTCTCTCTCCCTCCCTCCCTCCCTCCCGTCTGTAGTGAATGGAGTGGATGTTTTCCTGCCACCAGAGCCCAAGACCAGAGCCCAGGACCAGTTCTTCCAATGTGAGTGTGTTTCTCCTGAAGTAGCTGACAGTTTCTCTCTCTCTTTATCTCTCCCTCCCTCCCTCTCTCTGTTCTTCCCTCCTCTCCCTCCCTCCCTCCCTCCCTCCATTGATCCTCTCCACAAACCCTGAGACACAACTAGAGATCTCTAGGAGAGGGAGAGACTCATCAAAGACAGCCTACATATCTGACTCTCCCTCTCTCTCCCCCCTCTCTCTCTCTCTTTCTCTCTCCTCTCTCTCTCTCCCTCTCTCTCTCTCTCCCTCCATCCCTCTCTCTTTTTATCTTCCTCCGTCCCCCTCTCTCTTCCTCCTTTCTCTCTCTCTCTCTCCCTCTCTCTTTCTTTCTCCTCTCTCTCTCTCCCTCCATCCCTCTCTCTCTCCCTCCATCCCTCTCTCTCTTTCTCTTCCTCCGTCCCCTCTCTCTCTCTCTCTCTCCTCTCTCTCTCTCCTTCCCTCCCTCTCTCTCTTTCTCTTCCTCCGTCTCTCTCTCTCTATCTTCCTCCTCTCTCTCTCTCTCTCTCCTCACTCTCTCTCTCTCTCTCCTCTCTCTCTCTCTCCCTCCCTCCCTCTCTCTCTTTCTCTTCCTCCGTCTCTCTCTATCTTCCTCCTCTCTCTCTCCCTCTCTCTTTCTCTCTCCTCTCTCTCTCTCCCTCCCTCCATCCCTCTCTCTTTCTCTTCCTCCATCCCCCTCTCTGTTCCTTCTCTCTATCTCCCCTCTCTCTCTCCCTCTCTCTCTCTCTCTTCCTCTGTCCCACTCTCTCCCCCCTCTCCTCTCTCCCCTCTCTCTCTCTCTCCTCTCTCTCTCTCTTCCTCCGTCCCTCTCTCTCTTCCTCTGTCCCACTCTCTCCCCCCTCTCCTCTCTCCCCTCTCTCTCTCTCTCTCTCTCTCTCTTTCTCTTCCTCCATCCCCCTCTCTCTTCCTCCTCTCTCTCTTATTCTCCCTCTCTCTCTTCCTCTCTCTCTTCTCTCTCTCTCCCTCCATCCCTTTCTCTCTTTCTCTTCCTCTGTCCCCCTCTCTCTTCCTCCTCTTTCTCTCTCTCTCTCCTCTTTTTCTCTCTCTCCTCTCTTTCTCTCTCTCTCTCCCCCTCTCTCTCTCTCTCTCTCTCTCCCCTCTCCTCTCTCTCTCTTTCTCTCTCCTCTCTCTCTCTCCCTCCATCACTCTCTCTCTTTCTCTTCCTCCGTCCCCCTCTCTCTCTCTCCTCTCTCTCTCTCTCTCTCTCCCTCCCTCCCTCCCTCCCTCTGCTCTTCCCCCAGATGCCTGTGAGCTCACACTGGACCCAAACACAGCACACAGAAACCTCTCTCTGTCTGAGGAGAACAGAAAGGTGACACGGAGGAGAGAGAAGCAGCCGTATCCTGATCACCCAGAGAGATTTGAGCACTATGAACAGGTGCTGTGTAGAGAGGGTCTGACTGGGCGCCGTTACTGGGAGGTAGAGTGGAGTGGGAGAGAGGCTGTTATAGGAGTGACATATAAAGGAATCAGCAGGAGAGGATGGGGTGATGACAGTATGTTGGGAAACAATGACAAGTCCTGGAGACTGTTCTGCTCTGATGACAGTTACTCCGCCTGGCACAATAATAAGTGGACTGACATACCTGTCCCCTCCTCTGGCTCCCACAGAGTAGGAGTGTATCTGGACTGGCCGGCCGGCACTCTGTCCTTCTACAGCGTCTCCTCTCACACACGGACCCTCCTGCACACATTCCACTCCACATTCACTGAGCCCCTCTACCCAGGGTTTTATCTTGGGTATGAATGTTCAGTGACCCTGTGTAAACTAGTCTCAGGGAGATCACACTGAACACCAAAGGCTCAAAGATGACGGATCAGAACATGATGCAGTTGGATAGTGGTGTGTTTTCACAGAGATGTTGGATGTACAGATGTTCCCTCTCCTAGTGTGTAGGGTGTAGTGTGTAGTGTGTAGGATTGTTGTGTGTAGTTATATTATGTTTTACTATATATATATATATATATATATATATATATATATATATATATATAGTAAAACATAATATAACTACACACAACAATCCTACACACTATATATATTATGTCACATATATATTAAATGTCACATATATATTATGTCACATGTCACATATATATTAAATAAAATGCATCTGATAGTAAAATAGACTGCAATAGAGTGACAAAAAATAGAAGCTTACATGTTTTTTAGTTTTTTTGATGGAAATGCAACTGACAATCCAGATGAATGATTAGATGATCAAATCAGACTGATGATGAACTCTGAGAATAACACAGGAGAGAGTGTGTGTATGTATATAAGAGTTGGTTAGATTGGGTGTTTGAGTTGTGATGCTGGATTACGTTGCTGTGTGTAAGATAGTATGGTCAATTTCCATAAAAAATAAAGATTCCTAATTCCACAAAGGAAAGGCAGAGAGAGAATTAAGAGAAGGATGGCCAGTGATTGATTTGTGAAGGGAGAGTAGTGGAGATGTTTATAATTATAATAGGAGGGGAAACCAGGCCGCGACGCGATGTAGGAGACGAATGATATTGGTGATATAAGTGACTTGTATATGAGGGAAGTAACCTAGATTTGAAAGTATAAATGGCGGTCTGAAAGGACAACGAAAAACCCCTTTGCAAACGTGTTTACTTTTATTACTTGTGAATAAAAGTCTCTGAATAAAGCATCAGCTCTAGTCTTTGGCATTTTTTATGTTCAAGTTGCAATCACAGTCAATCACACTGCTACTGTATGAACTAGCTACAGTCAATCACACTGCTACTGTATGAACTAGCTACAGTCCCAATGATACAATATATTAACTAGCGACTGTAGCTAGTTCATACGGTGGCAGTGTGACTGACAGTTGCTAGAACTATCTACAATCACATGACTACTGTATGAACTAGCGACAATCAATCACACTGCTACTGTATGAAATAGCTAAAGTCCCAATGCTACACTATATGAACTAGCTACAGTCAATCACACTGCTACTGTATGAAATAGCTACAGTCAACCACATTGCTACTGTATGAACTAGCTACATCAATCACACTTCATCTGTAGGAACTAGCTACAGTCAATCACACTGCTACTGTATAAACTAGCTACAGTCAATCACACTGCTACTGTATGAACTAGCTACAGTCAATCACACTGCTACTGTATGAAATAGCTACAGTCCCAATGCTACACTATATGAACTAGCTACAGTCAATCACACTGCTACTGTATAAACTAGCTACAGTCAATCACACTGCTACTGTATGAACTAGCTACAATCAATCACACTGCTACTGTATGAAATAGCTACATTCCCAATGATGCACTATATGAACTAGCTACAGTCAATCACACTGCTACTGTATGAACTAGCTACAGTCAACCACACTGCTACTGTATCAACTAGCTACAGTCCCAATGATACACTATATTAACTAGCGACTGTAGCTATTTCATACAGTAGCAATGTGACTAACTATCGCTAAAACTAGCTACAATTACATGACTACTGTATGAACTAGCTACAGTCAATCACAATGCTACTGTATGAACTAGCTACAGTCAATCACATTGCAACTGTACGAACTAGCTACAGTCAATCACACTGCTAATGTATGAACTAGCTACAGTCAATCACACTGCTACTGTATGAACTAGCTACAGTCAATCACACTGCTTCTGTATGAACTAGCTACAATCAATCACACTGCTACTGTATGAAATAGCTACAGTCCCAATGCTACACTATATGAACTAGCTACAGTCAACCACATTGCTACTGTATGGACTAGCTACATCAATCACACTTCATCTGTATGAACTAGCTACAGTCAATCACACTGCTACTGTATAAACTAGCTACAGTCAATCACACTGCTACTGTATGAACTAGCTACAGTCAATCACACTGCTACTGTATGAACTAGCTACATTCCCAATGCTGCACTATATGAACTAGCTACAGCCAATCACACTGCTACTGTATGAACTAGCTACAGTCAATCACACTGCTACTGTATGAACTAGCTACAGTCAACCACACTGCTACTGTATCAACTAGCTACAGTCCCAATGATACACTATATTAACTAGCGACTGTAGCTATTTCATACAGTAGCAGTGTGACTGACTATCGCTAGAACTAGCTACAATTACATGACTACTGTAACTAGCTACAGTCAATCACACTGCTACTGTATGAACTAGCTTCAGTCATTCACAATGCTACTGTATGAACTAGCTACAGTCAATCACACTGCTACTGTATGAACTAGCTTCAGTCATTCACAATGCTACTGTATGAACTAGCTACAGTCAATCACACTGCTACTGCATGAACTAGCTACAGTAATTCACAATGCTACTGTATGAACTAGCTACAGTCAATTACACTGCTACTGTATAAACTAGCTTCAGTCAATCACACTGCTACTGTATGAACTAGCTACAGTCAATCACACTGCTACTGTATGAACTAGCTACAATCAATCATACTGATACTGTATGAAATAGCTACAGTCCCAATGCTACACTATATGAACTAGCTACAGTCAATCACACTGCTACTGTATGAACTAGCTACATTCCCAATGCTGCACAATATGAACTAGCTAGAGCCAATCACACTGCTACTGTATGAACTAGCTACAGTCAATCACACTGCTACTGTATGAACTAGCTACAGTCAACCACACTGCTACTGTATCAACTAGCTACAGTCCCAATGATACACTATATTAACTAGCGACTGTAGCTATTTCATACAGTAGCAATGTGACTGACTATCGCTAGAACTAGCTACAATTACATGACTACTGTATGAACTAGCTACAGTCAATCACACTGCTACTGTATGAACTAGCTACAGTCAATCACACTGCTACTGTATGAACTAGCTACCGTCAATCACACTGCTACTGTATGAACTAGCTTCAGTCATTCACAATGCTACTGTATGAACTAGCTACAGTCAATCACACTGCTACTGCATGAACTAGCTACAGTCATTCACAATGCTACTGTATGAACTAGCTACAGTCAATCACACTGCTACTGTATAAACTAGCTTCAGTCAATCCCACTGCTACTGTATGAACTAGCTACAGTCAATCACACTGCTACTGTATGAACTAGCTACAATCAATCACACTGCTACTGTATGAAATAGCTACAGTCCCAATGCTACACTATATGAACTAGCTACAGTCAATCACACTGCTACTGTATGAACTAGCTACAGTCAACCACATTGCTACTGTATCAACTAGCTACAGTCCCAATGATACACTATATTAACTTGCGACTGTAGTTATTTCATACAGTAGCAGTGTGACTGACTATCGCTAGAACTAGCTACAATTACATGACTACTATATGAACTAGCTACAGTCAATCACACTGCTACTGTATGAACTAGCTACAGTCAATCACAATGCTACTGTATCAACTAGCTACAGTCAATCACACTGCTACTGTATGAACTAGCTACAGTCAATCACAATGCTACTGTATCAACTAGCTACAGTCAATCACACTGCTACTGTGTGAACTAGCTACGGTCAATCACACTGCTACTGTAAAAACTAGCTACAGTTAATCACACTGCTACTGTATGAACTAGCTACAGTACCAATGATACACTATATTACCTAGCGACAGTCAATCACACTGTTACTGTACGAACTCGCTACAGTCAATCACACTGTTACTGTATGAACTACCTACAGTCAATCACACTGTTACTGTATGAACTAGCTACAGTCAATCACACTGGTACTGTATGAACTAGCTACAGTCAATCACACTGCTACTGTATGAACTAGCTAAAGTCAATCACACTGCTACTGTATACACTAGCTACAGTCAATCACACTGCTACTGTATGAACTAGCTACAGTCAATCACACTGCTACTGTATGAACTAGCTACAGTCAATCACACTGCTACTGTATCAACTAGCTACAGTCAGTCACACTGCTACTGTATAAACTAGCTACAGTCAATCACACTGCTACTATATGAACTAGCTACAGTCAATCACACTGCTACTGTATGAACTAGCTACAGTCAATCACACTGCTACTGTATCAACTAGCTATAGTCAATCACACTGCTACTGTATGAACTAGCTACAGTCAATCACACTGCTACTGTATGAACTAGCTACAGTCAATCACACTGCTACTGTATGAACTAGCTTCAGTCATTCACAATGCTACTGTATGAACTAGCTACAGTCAATCACACTGCTACTGCATGAACTAGCTACAGTAATTCACAATGCTACTGTATGAACTAGCTACAGTCAATCACACTGCTACTGTATAAACTAGCTTCAGTCAATCACACTGCTACTGTATGAACTAGCTACAGTCAATCACACTGCTACTGTATGAACTAGCTACAGTCAATCACACTGCTACTGTATCAACTAGCTACAGTCAGTCACACTGCTACTGTATAAACTAGCTACAGTCAATCACACTGCTACTGTATGAACTAGCTACAGTCAATCACACTGCTACTGTATGAACTAGCTTCAGTCATTCACAATGCTACTGTATGAACTAGCTACAGTCAATCACACTGCTACTGCATGAACTAGCTACAGTAATTCACAATGCTACTGTATGAACTAGCTACAGTCAATCACACTGCTACTGTATAAACTAGCTTCAGTCAATCACACTGCTACTGTATGAACTAGCTACAGTCAATCACACTGCTACTGTATGAACTAGCTACAATCAATCACACTGCTACTGTATGAAATAGCTACAGTCCCAATGCTACACTATATGAACTAGCTACAGTCAATCACACTGCTACTGTATGAACTAGCTACAGTCAATCACACTGCTACTGTATGAACTAGCTACAGTCAACCACACTGCTACTGTATCAACTAGCTACAGTCCCAATGATACACTATATTAACTAGCGACTGTAGCTATTTCATACAGTAGCAATGTGACTGACTATCGCTAGAACTAGCTACAATTACATGACTACTGTATGAACTAGCTACAGTCAATCACACTGCTACTGTATGAACTAGCTACAATCATTCACACTGCTACTGTATGAACTAGCTACAGTCAATCACAATGCTACTGTATCAACTAGCTACAGTCAATCACACTGCTACTATATGAATTAGCTACAGTCCCAATGCTACTGTATGAACTAGCTACAGTACCAATGATACACTATATTACCTAGCGACAGTCAATCACACTGTTACTGTACGAACTAGCTACAGTCAATCACACTGCTACTGTATGAACTAGCTAAAGTCAATCACACTGCTACTGTATACACTAGCTACAGTCAATCACACTGCTACTGTATGAACTAGCTACAGTCAATCACACTGCTACTGTATGAACTAGCTACAGTCAATCACACTGCTACTGTATCAACTAGCTACAGTCAGTCACACTGCTACCGTATAAACTAGCTACAGTCAATCACACTGCTACTGTATGAACTAGCTACAGTCAATCACACTGCTACTGTATGAACTAGCTACAGTCAATCACACTGCTACTGTATCAACTAGCTACAGTCAATCACACTGCTACTGTATGAACTAGCTACAGTCAATCACACTGCTACTGTATGAACTAGCTACAGTCAATCACACTGCTACTGTGTGAACTAGCTACAGTCAATCACACTGCTACTGTATGAACTAGCTACAGTCCCAATGATACACTATATGAACTAGCTACAGTCAATCACACTGCTACTGCCTTACGTGTCTCCAACATGTCTCACTTGTCTCGTACTTGTGTCACTTATTGTCTTGTCATTGCACTTCTGCTTATTTGTATTATGTGTATTTTGTATGCTGCATTGTCATGGAATCAAGCCTAAGAATTTTACTCCCTGCACTTGTGTATGGGACGCAATAAACTTGAAACTTGTAACAGTAATGCCTTTTTTGTTGTAACTACCTGCTTGATAGTGAATATTTTAGATTACGGTCTCTAGCGGTTGTGAATGAACATTGTCAGCAACGACACACTGACTTATATTTGTGAGGTAGTTCAGGAACCACTGACAAGCATTCTGATCCAAATCTATTTAAGACAGTCGACTCACTAACAGTGAATGATCCACTGGATCAAAAGCTCTTGATAGATCATTAAACAAGGCAGCACAATGCTGCTTTTTATCAAGGGCACAGACAATATCATTGATTACAAAGAATGTTGCTGAAATAATCCTGTCTCCTGGTCAAAAGCCTGATTGAAATGCTTAGTTTAGACTTCACTACCCATAAGGCCTGCTGTAGTTCAGACTTCACTACCCATAAGGCCTGCTGTAGTTTAGACTTCACTACCCATAAGGCCTGTTGTAGTTTAGATTAGATTCAACTTTATTGTCATTGTGCAGAGTACAAGTACAGAGACAACGAAATGCAGTTAGCAGAAAAGTGCAGTGTGAGCAGTATATACAGGTAGTTCAGTATATGCGCAGTATAGTAGTACAGTGTAAGCAGTATATGAATAATTGTTGTTATTACAGTACATGATATTGGTTCCGCCCTATGCTGTTGTACCCGGACTGAGGGACCGCAGGTAAAACCTACAATGCTTGAATGTACAGATGCACGTCGTGGAATAAAGCCAGTAAAAGAAACGCTGCCCGTTCATTCCTAGTTAGGAATACAAATAAAACACAAACATAACAGTAGTGAGAGTCGATGTGGAGTCATCTTGAGCCGAGCTCTCAGCCCACCTCGGCGATGTATGCGCGCCGCCATCTTGGTACACGCCCTCCCTGCGTGATTGGTGGATTTGGTAGCATACTAGTTTGAGTCGCTCAGACACTGCCTGTTGATTGGTCGATTCGCACGTCCGTCTTCTTCGCTACACGTGTTGTCGGCATTGACAAACATTTCAGTGACAGTGACATGCGCGCGACGCATGCGCGCCGCCATCTTGGTTTTGATATCCAGTGGAGTATGTTCCATGTTAACGTAGTAGGGTTATCCAATGGAGTAGGCTGCATGCTAACGTTGCATTCATAGCCGGTGGAGTATGCTAAATGCTATTGTTGTATTCTTATCCAGTGAAGTAGGCTACATGCTAATATTAGCACTGCATCGCGCGCATGTCACTGAAATGTTTGTCAATACCGACAACACGTGTGGCGAAGAAGACGGACGTGCGAATCGACCAATCAAAAGGCAGCGTCTGAGCGACTCAACCTAGCCTGCTACCAAATCCACCAATCAGGCAGGGAGGGCGTGTACCAAGATGGCGGCGCGCATACATCGCGAAGCCCGCTGTCTCGCTGAATTAGTGGCTATTTGCTTGTTTATTTCAAGTATTCTCGCTAAAAACAGTTTAGCGTCCATATCGTACAGCCGACGACAACTTTTGGACATCGGCTCCGGCATTCCAGACATCTTTTATCGACGCAATACCCTGAGATTAGAGCAGAACAGCGGGACCAGCTGACTCCGCTACACCGACCGGGATGGAAAACCCAGCCGAGGGAGCCGAGGTGGGCTGAGAGCTCGGCTCAAGATAACATCCACATCGACTCTCACTACCTCGTCTTTTCTCCTCACCGATGTTCCTTCCCTGGATGAGACAAGATGGATGAACTGCGGCTGCGGATCCCCCCCCCCCCCCCCCCCACACACACACACACACACACACACACACACACACACACACATGGATGACGGACTGCAACATGATGGTTCTCACGGAAACCTGGCCCAACAGCGAGGTGTGGTGGGAGGGGGGCCTGCTCTGTCTGCACTGTCTGAATATGTTTGCCCTCCTCAAATACTGACCCACCTGGCCTTAGATCAGCTCATGGGACTACACAATACTGCACTAACCCAATAGCTAGCAAATTCATTATACCAGACGTAGAAATCCAGTGACTTCAAATGTATCCATGGTTAATTGCTCCCCTGTTGCTTCCGCAACTGTAACTCTCACTCATGAATTCTTATCATAATGCCCCACAGTGATCGTTTGGCTTCATGTATTTATTTGTATTCCTCATTCAGGCTGAATGGATGTCACCTCACAGAGAGATGCTGTGAAGCGTTGGCCTCAGCTCTCAGCTCAGACTCCTGCCACCTGAGAGAGCTGGACCTCAGTAATAATGACCTTGGTGACGGGGGGGTGAAGCTGCTCTCTGCTGGACTGGGGAGTCCACACTGTCAACTACAGACACTGAGGTGAGGTCTCAGACTATTCTTGTTGTCAGACACATCATTCCTGAGTGTTTGTTACATTATCATTCTATGGAATCAATGACACTTGCACAGAAAGGGTCAATGATTGAGACAGACAATGTACATTATCTTCCAATCAATTACTATATAACGTGTGTGTGCGTGTGTGTGTGTGTGGTGGCAGGAGGGCTGCTCTGTCTGCATTGTCTGAATAACTTTACTCTCCTGAAATCCTGACCCACCTGGCCTCAGATCAGCTCATGGGACTACACAATACTGCACTAACCCAATAGCAAGCAAATACATTATACCAGACGTAGAAATCCAGTGACTTCAAATGTATCCATGGTTGCTTGCTCCATGTTGCTCCCGCAACTGTAACTCTCACTCATGAATTCTTATCATAATGCACCACAGTGATGGTTTGGCTGCATGTATTTATTTGTATTCCTCATTCAGGCTGAATGGATGTCACCTCACAGAGAGATGCTGTGAAGCGTTGGCCTCAGCTCTCAGCTCAGACTCCTGCCACCTGAGAGAGCTGGACCTCTGTCATAATGATCTAGGTGACGGGGGGGAGAAGCTGCTCTCTGCTGTACTGGGGAGTTCACACTGTCAACTACAGACACTGAGGTGAGGTCTGACTATTCTTGTTGACAGACACATTATTCCTAAGTGTCTGTTACATTATCATTCTATGGAATCAATGATACTTGCACAGAAAGGCTCAATGATTGACACAGACATTGTACATTATCTTCCAATCAATTACTATATAATGTGTGTGTGTGTGTGTGTGTGTGTGTGTGTGTGTGTGTGTGTGTGTGTGTGTGTGTGTGGTGGCAGGGGGGGCTGCTCTGTCTTCACCCTCTGAATAACTTTACTCTCCTCAAATCCTGACCCACCTGGCCTTAGATCATGATACCTGCTCTGCAAAACTCAATGATGGAGACAGAACATTTACATGATCTTCCAATCAATTCCTAAACTCTTCACTGTGACTACACGTGGCCTACTACTTTATTTGTAATCTCCTTTTTTCTTTTGTCAACTCCCACACCGTCATCTTGTGCATGCTCCCTTAACCTAGAACTACTTTCCCCTCCAAAAAGATAAATAAATCAATATAATCTCCACAATATATGCGGTCTTCATAATTAAAAAAAAAGCGATGAAGGATACCGTCTTACCTATCTCAGATGGGGTGTTTTTGAGTAACCATTTCATTGGGACAGCAACACATGCACAGTTCAATAACAAGAGGCCTACCTTTAGGTCAGGATGGCCTTGCAGCTGACTCAACACATCCCCATCACCAGATATAACCCAGGGGACAGATATAACCATTGTCAACCTGACTGGCTGTCTTGTTTCGTACCGTTACTACATACAATCATAAACGAGTACAATACTGATCATAAAGGAATCAATGGGGGGGGGCACTCTCTGAATACCGTTACTCTACTCAATTCCTGAACAATCTTTCCTTACATCAGCTGAGGGGACCACACAATACTGCACTAACCCAATAGCTAGCAAATATACCACACTTAGAAATACATTGACTACAAACCTGCCTGTGATTGACCTGAATCTTGAATTCTTATCGTAATGCACCACAGTGATGGTTTGGCTGCATGTATTTATTTGTATTCCTCATTCAGGCTGAATGGATGTCACCTCACTGGGAGATGCTGTGAAGCGTTGGCCTCAGCTCTCAGCTCAGACTCCTGCCACCTGAGAGAGCTGGACCTCAGTAATAATGATCTAGGTGATGGGGGGGTGAAGCTGCTCTCTGCTGGACTGGGGAGTCCACACTGTCAACTACAGACACTGAGGGGAGGTCTCAGACTATTCTTGTTGACAAACACATCATTCCTAAGTGTCTGTTACATTATCATTCTATGGAATCAATGATACTTGCACAGAAAGGCTCAATGATTGAGACAGACAATGTACATTATCTTCCAATCAATTAGTATTTAATATGTGTGTGTGTGTGTGTGTGCGTGCGTGCGTGCGTGCGTGCGTGCGTGCGTGCGTGCGTGCGTGAGTGCGTGCGTGTGGTGGCAGGGGGGGCTGCTCTGTCTGCACCCAGTGAATATGTTTCCATCCTCAATTCCTGACCCACCTGGCCTGAGATCAGCTCACACAATACTGCACTAACCCAAAAGCTAGGAAATACATTATACCAGATGTAGAAATCCAGTGACTACAAATGTATCTATGGTTAATTGCTCCCGTGTTGAGAGCAACTATAACTCTCACTTATGAATTCTTATCATAATGCACCACAGTGATGGTTTGGCTGCATGTATTTATTTGTGTTCCTCATTCAGGCTGAATGGATGTCACCTCACAAAGAGATGCTGTGAAGTGTTGGCCTCAGCTCTCAGCTCAGACTCCTGCCACCTGAGAGAGCTGGACCTCAGTAATAATTATCTACGTAACAGGGGGGTGAAGCTGCTCTCTGCTGGACTGAGGAGTCCACACTGTCAACTACAGACACTGAGGTGAGGTCTCAGACTATTCTTGTTGTCAGACACATCATTCCTAAGTGTGTTACGTTATCAATGATACTTGCTCTGCAAAGCTCAATGACGGAGACAGAACATTTACATGATCTTCCAACCAGTTCAATCAATCAATAAACTCTTGGCTGTGACAACTCTTGGCTGTGACAACACTTGGCGTACCAGTTTTTTTGTATTCCACCTTTTTCTTTTGTCAGCTCCCAGACCATCATCCCGTGCGTGCATTTATTTTACCATGATGAGCGGTCTTCATAATTTAAAAAAAATCGATGAAGGATACTGTCTTACCTTTCTTAGATAATATGTTTTTGAGAAACCATTTCAGAGGGACAGCAACACATTCACAGTTCAATAACAAGAGGCCGACCTTTAGGTCAGGATGGCCTTGCAGCTGACTCAGCACATCCCCACCAACAGATATAACCCAGGGGACAGATATAACCGCTGTCAACCTGACTGGCTGTCTTGATTCGTACCGTTACTACATAGAATCATAAACGAGTCCAATACTGATCATAAAGGAATCAATGAACAGTGTATGACTGAAAAAATATAATCATCATGACATGGTCATACTGATTAAAATAGATTGTTGTTTTGCTATATTGATTATAAGAATATCATAAACGACAGATGAGAAATCTGTCTCCCCTCACACTATCAAGGAGGGAGCAATAAGGCACACAATGCAACAATCATGTATTGTACAGCTTATAATGACATCATCTTCAGCTCTATTTATCATTAAAGGCAGAATTTCAAAGAGTGTATGTGTGTGTGTGTGGGGGGGGGGGCACTCTCTGAATACCGTTGCTCTCCTCAATTAATGAACAATCTGGCCTTAGATCATCTGATGGGGCTTCACAATACTGCACTAACCTAATAGCTAGCAAATCTACCACACTTAGAAATACAATGACTACAAACCTGCCTGTGATTGGCTTGAATCATGAATTCTTATCATAATTCACCACAGTGATCATTTGGCTGCATGTATTTATTTGTATTCCTCATTCAGGCTGAATGGATGTCACCTCACAGAGAGATGCTGTGAAGCGTTGGCCTCAGCTCTCAGCTCAGACTCCTGCCACCTGAGAGAGCTGGACCTCAGTAATAATGATCTAGGTGACTGGGGGGTGAAGCTGCTCTCTGCTGGACTGGGGAGTCCACACTGTCAACTACAGACACTGAGGTGAGGTCTCAGACTATTCTTGTTGTCAGACACATCATTCCTAAGTGTGTGCTACATTATCATTCTATGGAATCAATGATACTTTCACAGAAAGGGTCAATGATTGAGACAGACAATGTACATTATCTTTCAATCAATTACTAAATAATGTGTGTGTGTGTGTGTGTGTGTGTGTGTGTGTGTGTGTGTGTGTGTGTGGTGGGGTGGGGGGTTCACTCTCTCAATAACGTTTCTTTCCACAATTCCTCTCCAATCTGGCCTGAGATCAGCTGATAGGGCTCCACAATAATTCACTAACCAATCTAACATATTGCTTGCTCCCCTGTTGAGAGCAACTATAACTCTCACTCTTGAATTCTTACACCACAGTGATGGTTTGGCTGCATGTATTTATTTGTATTCCTCATTCACATGTGGCCTTTCAACTGCCAAATGAAGAGGATTTAAAGCTGCACATGTACATTAGAGAGGAATAATCAGATTCTTGATATCAGATGGAGTGACACTATTTCCCCAGGTTGTCAGGCTGTGGAGTCCCAGAGGAAGGCTGTGTTTCTCTGGCTTCAGCTCTGAGGTCTAAGCCCTCCCACCTGAGAGAGCTGGACCTCAGCTACAATCACCCAGGAGACTCAGGACTGTCTCTGCTCTCTGCTGTACAGAAAGATCCACTCTGTAAACTACAGACACTCAGGTAAAGACTGAATATGTGGCTGGACATATCAATGAGATTAATGCACTGTATCTATTTTCCTCATGATTGTGAGTGTGTCATTCAACCTCTGTGTGTTCTTCGGTGGTTGATATAGTGTGGACCATGGTGGAGAGTGCAGGCTCAAACCTGGGCTGATCAAATGTAAGTCACCAACGCTGTAGAGAATAGGACTGTGATATTACTCAAGAACCAGGGTACAGCAGAGTTCAAACAGAGCACCAGTATTGTATTCATATGTAAATCTAAAATATTAGTAAATGTGAATTAGTTGTATCCCTTGTAAAACATTTCAAATAAATAAGTCATATTTTGTGAAAAAAAGAAAAATAATGTTGCCATAACAAGATCACATTGTGAATATTGTAAGTTATTCAATTGTATTGATTTGATGATTATTTTTGCCCTCTCAATCAGATGACTCTGAGCTCACACTGGACCCAAACACAGCACACAGAGACCTCTCTCTGTCTGAGGAGAACAGAAAGGTGACACTGGGGAGAAAGGAGCAGCCGTATCCTGATCACCCAGAGAGATTTGAGGACTATGCAGAGGTGCTGTGTCGAGAGGGTCTGACTGGGCGCCGTTACTGGGAGGTAGAGTGGAGTGGGGGAGGGGCTGATATAGGAGTGACATATAAAGGAATCAGCAGGAGAGGAGGGGGTGATGACTGTGTGTTGGGATTCAATGACAAGTCCTGGAGTCTGAGCTGCTCTGGTAACAGTTACTCCGCCTGGCACAATAAGAAGAACACTGTCATACCTGTCCCCTCCTCTGGCTCCCACAGAGTAGGAGTGTATCTGGACTGGCCGGCCGGGACTCTGTCCTTCTACAGGGTCTCCTCTGACACACGGACCCTCCTGCACACATTCCACTCCACATTCACTGAGCCCCTCTACCAAGGGTTTATGGTTGGGTATGACTCTTCAGTGACCCTGTGTAAAGTAGTCTCAGGGAGATCACACTGAACACCAAAGGATCCATCTGATGATGGATCATAACATGATGCAGTTGGATGGTGGTGTGTTTTCACTGAGATGTTGGAGGTACAGATGTTCTCTCTCCCAGTGTGTAGGGTGTTGTGTGTTGTGTGTAGTTATATTATTTCTTACTGTACATATATATATATATATAATTATAAAAAAATGCATCTGATAGTGAAATAGACTACAGGTACAGAAAATATGTATATATTTGTTTATATATGTTTGTTTGTTTTTGATGGAAATGCAACTGATAGTGAAACAATCCAGATGAATGATTAGATGATCAAATCAGACTGATGATGAACTCTGAGAATAACACAGGAGAGAGTGTCTGGATGTATATAAGAGTTGGTTAGATTGGGTGTTTGAGTTGTGATGCTGGATTACGTTGCTGTGTGTAAGGTAGCAGGGAGTGGATGTGAAGACAGCTCTCCTTCTCTGTCAGTACAACATGGACAGTGTCTTCGGAACATCCTAATCTACACAGTGTTTAATTGATTCCTATGCAAATCAGAGACCCCATAAAAACAAAGATATTTATTCCAAAATGACATGAACTATTATCCTTGCATTAAGATGGACTTAATTCAACTTATTGAGTGACTTGTTGATGACATTTTTGCATTTTAGCTAATTTTAAGAGTGTCATAGCAAAAGGTCTGAATACTTCTGTACATGAGGTATTTCTGTATTTCAGTTTTAATAAATGAAGAAATTTCAAAAATCGTGTTTTCGCTTTGTCATTCTGGGGTATTGTGTGTGGATTGATGGCAAATTCTTTTAATTGAATCCATTTTAAATTGAGTCTATAACACAAGAAAATGTGTAAAAAGTGAAGGGGACTGAATACCTTCAGAAGGCGCTGTACATGTTCTGAACTTCACTTTCCATGCATTCCTTCATTTTTATATAGTAATCATCTAGTACAGTAATATCTATGCATCATGTGACATTGTGAGGGGCAGCCAAGGTGCAGGCTGCTTTTCCTTTCTCTGTCTGTGGGCTGTGGGAGGCATGGCTCTCATGAGAAGACTTCACCTGTCCCCTGCAGTACCGCTCCCTGCCATGGGAGGCATGGCTCTCATGAGAAGACTTCACCTGTCCCTTGCAGTACCGCTCCCTGCCATGGGAGGCATGGCTCTCATTAGAAGACTTCACCTGTCACCTGCAGTACCGCTCCCTGCCATGGGAGGCATGGCTCTCATGAGAAGACTTCACCTGTCCCCTGCAGTACCTCTCCTTGCCATGGGAGGCATGGCTCTCATGAGAAGACTTCACCTGTCCCCTGCAGTACCGCTCCCTGCCATGGGAGGCGTGGCTCTCATGAGAAGACTTCACCTGTCCCCTGCAGTACCGCTCCCTGCCATGGGAGGCATGGCTCTAATGAGAAGACTTCACCTGTCCGCTGCAGTACCGCTCCCTGCCATGGGAGGCATGGCTCTCATGAGAAGACGTCACCTGTCCCCTGCAGTACCTCTGACCCCCAGACCCCCAGACCTCCAGACCCCCAGACCCCCAGAACCCTATCCCCCAGACCTCTAGCCCTCAGATGGGGGCACCACCTGGTGGTCATTTACTAGTATTACAACAACAGAGATTAGAATCCAGCCAGTTAGCAATAAGCACTGAACCCTAAAAACCCAGAATTTGAACCTGAAATATTCTTTATAACATCACAGATCTTTTATAATGGAACAGTGTAATAGAACATCAGTGTAATAGAACATCAGTGTAATAGAACATCAGTGTAATAGAATATCAGTGTAATTGAACATTAGTGTAATAGAACATCAGTGTAATAGAACATTAGTGTAATAGAACAGTGTAATAGAACAGTGTAATAGAACAGTGTAATAGAACATCAGTGTAATAGAACATTAGTGTAATAGAACAGTGTAATAGAACATCAGTGTAATAGAACAGTGTAATAGAACATCAGTGTAATAGAACATCAGTGTAATAGAACATCAGTGTAATAGAACATTAGTGTAATAGAACATCAGTGTAATAGAACATCAGTGTAATAGAACATTAGTATAATAAAACATCAGTGTAATAGAACAGTGTAATAGAACATTAGTGTAATAGAACATTAGTGTAGTAGAACATCAGTGTAATAGAACATCAGTGTAATAGAACATCAGTGTAATAGAACATTAGTGTAATAGAACAGTGTAATAGAACAGTGTAATAGAACAGTGTAATTGAACATCAGTGTAATAGAACATCAGTGTAATAGAACATCAGTGTAATAGAACATCAGTGTAATAGAACATTAGTATAATAGAACATCAGTGTAATAGAACATTAGTGTAATAGAACAGTGTAATAGAACATTAGTATAATAAAACATCAGTGTAATAGAACATTAGTGTAATAGAACATTAGTGTAATAGAACAGTGTAATAGAACATCAGTGTAATAGAACATTAGTGTAATAGAACATCAGTGTAATAGAACATTAGTGTAATAGAACAGTGTAATAGAAAATTAGTGTAATTGAACATTAGTGTAATAGAACATCAGTGTAATAGAACAGTGTAATAGAACAGTGTAATAGAACATCAGTGTAATAGAACATTAGTGTAATAGAACATTAGTGTAATAGAACATTAGTGTAATAGAACATCAGTGTAATAGAACATCAGTGTAATAGAACAGTGTAATAGAACATTAGTGTAATTGAACATTAGTGTAATAGAACATTTATGTAATAGAACATCAGTATAATAGAACATTAGTGTAATAGAACAGTGTAATAGAACATTAGTATAATAGAATATTAGTATAATAGAACATTAGTATAATAGAACATTAGTATAATAGAACATCAGTGGAAACCAAAGGGGACGTTTTCTTTCCAGTGTTAACACTTCACTTAGCAACGTCATGACAACCCAAATGTGCAGACAGGCCTAGGAGACGAGTTAACCTTGACCCTAACCCTGACTCTAACCCTGACCCTGACCCTGACTCTGACCCTAACCCTAACTCTGACCCTGAACCTGACTCTGACCCTAACCCTAACTCTAACCCTGACCCTGACCCTAACCCTAAACCCTGACCCTAACCCTAACCCTAGGGGATGAGTTAACTTTAACCCTAACCCTAAACCCTGACCCTAACCCTAGGGCTAGTAGAACCATGTAGTTAGGCTCTTCAAACCCACCTCCTCGTTGCTAGGCAACCCCCCCCCCTTTTCCCTCCACCGTTCGTATTTTACGACATTTTTTAGAAAAAAATGTTTTATGAAACTCCTTCAAACCACACACTCTCCCCACCCCCTCGTTGCTAGGTAACCCACCATATCCCGTCCCTTTCCGACATTTTCTTTTCCTTTACGACATTCCCTCAAACACACCAACCTCCCTTATTTTACGACATTTACTATTATTATTATTATTATTATTATTATTATTATTATTATTATTATTATTATTATATCTTTACGACATTTACTTCTTCTTTACGAGAGAAGGGGAGACAGACACCATGGAAACCACCACCACCACCGACACCGGCGGCTCCTCTGGTACTCGTAGCGGGTCCTCTGGGACCGTCTCCCCCGGTGGTACCGTCTCCTCTACCGGCTCTGAGGCTAATGATAACGGGGCTAACTAACGAAGCTAACGAATTTACCTACCGAGTGCAGTGTTGACGGGGTGCTAAAGGCTAATGCTAACTGGCTCTAACGAACTGACCGTGTGTGTGTGTGGGGGTGTGGAAACGCGTCGTGTCATCATTACTCGACATTCCTTCAAACCCACCCCCTCGTTGCTAGGCAACCCCCCCCCTTTCCCTCCACCGTTCGTATTTGTTTTGAAAAAATATTTTTACGACACTCCTTCAATCCACACACACTCTCCCCACCCCCTCGTTGCTAGGTAACCCACCATATCCCGTCCCTTTCCGACATTTTCTTTTCCTTTACGACATTCCCTCAAACCCACCAACTGTTCCTCGTTGCTAGACAACCCCACCCCTCCCTCATTTTACGATATCTTTTTATTATTATTATTATTATTATATCTTTACGACATTTACTTCTTCTTTACGAGAGAAGGGGAGACAGACACCATGGAAACCACCGACACCGGCGGCTCCTCTGGTACTCGTAGCGGGTCCTCTGGGACCGTCTCCCCCGGTGGTACCGTCTCCTCTACCGGCTCCTCCGGCGGCTCTGGGACCGGCTCCTCCGGCGGCTCTGGGACCGGCTCCTCCGGCGGCTCTGGGACCGTCTCCTCCGGCGGCTCTGGGACCGTCTCCTCCGGCGGCTCTGGGACCGGCTCCTCCGGCGGCTCTGGGACCGGCTCCTCCGGCGGCTCTGGGACCGTCTCCTCCGGCGGCTCTGGGACCGTCTCCTCCGGCGGCTCTGGGACCGGCTCCTCCGGCGGCTCTGGGACCGGCTCCTCCGGCGGCTCTGGGACCGGCTCCTCCGGCGGCTCTGGGACCGTCTCCTCCGGCTCCTCCTCTGGTACCGGTACCCGGACCTTGTTTCTGACCCGGGCCACGACGCTCAACCTCCACACCGGGAACCTCGTCAACCGGAGCCGGCTGAAGAAGAAGTGTCCGTCGTCCCCGAGTGAGGAGGTAAGAAGGGCGGGGGGGGGGTCGGGAGGCTAGAGGCTAATGCTAACGGGGCTAACGAAGCTAACGAATTTACCTACCGAGTGCAGTGTTGACGGGGTGCTAAAGGCTAATGCTAACGGGGCTAACGAATTTACCTACCGAGTGCAGTGTTGACGGGGTGCTAAAGGCTAATGCTAACTGAAGCTAACGAATTTACCTACCGAGTGCAGTGTTGACGGGGTGCTAAAGGCGAATGCTAACTGGCTCTAACGAACTGACCGTGTGTGTGTGTGTATTATGAATGTGATTAAATAAATACTAAATATGTCGTTTTATTGTCATTTTCTGTCTGTCTGTCTGACCTGTTGTTGCCGTTCAGCTCCAGGATTATATCCGCGCCACGCTGTCTCTGACCTGTCTGTCTCTCTATCTGACCTGTCTCTCTCTGTCTGTCTGTCTGACCTGTATGTCTTTTGTTGCCCTCCAGCTCCAGGATTGTATCCGCGCCATGCTGTCTCTGACCTGTCTGTCCCTCTGTCTTATCTGTCTGTCTATCTGTCTGTCTGTCTGTTTCTCTCTGACCTGTCTGTCTCTCCATCTGACCTGTCTGTCTGTTGTTGCCGTAGCTCCAGGACTGTATCCGCGCCACGCTGAGTGACTGGTCCTCCGAGACGCCGTCGGCCGGGGAGAAGGTGAGACTCATCCCTCTCTTCTCTCCCTCCCTCCTTTCCTGTCTCTCTCTCTCTCCCTCCTTCCCTCCCTCCTTTCCTCCTGTCTCTCTCTTCTTTCCCTCCTTTCCTGTCTTCCTTCCTTCCTTCCCTCCTGTCTCTCCCTCCCTCCCTCCTGTCTCTCTCCCTCTCTCCCTCCTTCCCTCCCTCCTGTCTCTCTCTCTCCCTCCTTCTCCCCTCCTTCTCCCCTCCCTCCCTCCCTCCCTCCATCCTGTCTCTCTCTCTCCCTCCTTCTCCCCTCCTTCTCCCCTCCCTCCCTCCCTCCCTCCCTCCTGTCTCTCTCTCTCTCTCCTTCTCTCCCTCATTCCCTTCCCTCCTTTCCTGTTTCCTGTCTTCTTTCCTTACTGTCGGCGGAGGAGAAGGTGAGACTCATCCCTCTCTTCCTTCCTTCCTTCCTTCCTTCCTTCCTTCGTCTCTCTCTGGATGCTCCACACACACACACACACACGCACACCCACACACACGCGCGCCCAGAGGCGTCAATGTTTAGTGAGTCAAGTGACAATGTGTGTGTGTGTGAGAGAGAGGGAGACACACACACACACACACACAGACACACACACACACACACACACACACACACGCGCGTCAATGTTTAGTGAGTCAAGTGACAACGTGTGTGTGTGTGTGTGTGTGGGTGCTCCTGAGACAGGGAGAGAGAGAGGGAGACAAATACACACTCACATACATACACACACACACACACACACACAGACACACACACACTCACACAGACATACACGCACACACACACACTCACACAGACATACACACACACACTCACACTGTCTGTCTGTCTGTCTCTGACCTGTCTGTCCCTCTGTCTGTCTGTCTGTCAGTCTCTGACCTGTCTGTCTGTCTGTCTGTTTGTCTCTGACCTGTCTGTCTCTCCATCTGACCTGTCTGTCTGTTGTTGCCGTAGCTCCAGGACTGTATCCGCGCCATGCTGAGTGACTGGTCCTCTGAGACGCCGTTGGCCGGGGAGAAGGTGAGACTCATCCCTCTCTTCTCTCCCTCCCTCCCTCCCTCCTTTCCTGTCTCTCTCTTCCTTCCCTCCTTTCTTGTCTTCCTTACTTCCTTCCCTCCTGTCTCTCCCTCCCTCCTGTCTCTCTCCCTCCCTCCTTCCCTCCCTCCTGTCTCTCTCCCTCCCTCCCTCCCTCCTTCTTTCCTTCTCTCCCTCCCTCCTGTCTCTCTCTCTCTCTCCTTCCCTCCCCCCTTCTCTCCCTCCCTCCCTCCTGTCTCTCTCTCCTTCTCTCCCTCCTGTCTCTCCCTCCTTCCCTCCCTCCTTCTCTCCCTCCTTTCCTGTCTTCCTTCCTTCCTTCCCTCCTGTCTCTCCCTCCCTCCCTCCCTCCTGTCTCTCTCCCTCTCTCCCTCCTTCCCTCCCTCCTGTCTCTCTCTCTCCCTCCCTCCCTCCTGTCTCTCTCTCTCCCTCCTTCTCCCCTCCTTCTCCCCTCCCTCCCTCCCTCCCTCCTGTCTCTCTCTCTCTCTCTCCTTCCCTCCCTCCTTCCCTCCCTCCTTCCCTTCCCTCCTTTCCTGTTTCCTCTCTTCTTTCCTTACTGTCGGCGGAGGAGAAGGTGAGACTCATCCCTCTCTTCCTTCCTTCCTTCCTTCCCTCCCTCCCTTCCTTCCTACCTTCCTTCCTTCCCTCCCTCCTTTACTTCGTCTCTCTCTGGATGCTCCACACACACACGCACACCCACACACACGCGCGCCCAGAGGCGTCAATGTTTAGTGAGTCAAGTGACAACGTGTGTGTGTGAGAGAGAGAGAGGGAGACACACACACACACACACACACAGATAGACAGACAGACACACTCACACAGACACACACACTCACTCACACAGACACACTGTGGGAGCCTGGTCGACAGGCGCAACAGCGGGTCAACCAATGAGAATAGAAACAGGCGGAAACAGGGGTTGCGGTGAAATCAACGTAGGGTTTTATTTCTAAGGTGCGGGGAAAAGGGAGAGGCGAAAGGCAACTCAAATCTTCACCGGGTTGGCGGTTGGCGCTACGGCGCTCCGCCGGGTTCTTCTTGTCGTCAGAGAGAGAGAGAGAGAGACAGGCCAAAGTTAGTGGGATATCGGGTCCCTTTCACTGACCTCTTCCTCCGGTCGGTTGGGGGGTTCCTCTCCGTCTTCCAGGCTTTCTCTCCCGTTTGGCTTATGAGACTGGCTTAGCGGGTGTCTGGTCTCGACTCGTTCCTCCAGCCAGTCTGTCTTCAGCTTGTCCTGGGGAGTTTAAAAGGCCTCAGGATCGCCGAGCTGACTCAGCGCACCTGTGAGCGGTGAGCTGAGTCATCTGATTGGTGGCGGAGTCTCCAGGACATAGAACTGGGATAGTACCTCCCATCCAGCACGACACCCCATGGCTGCCTTTGCCTCCCCCTTGTGGCCACCAGGTGTCTCTGTGGGGCACTGCTCACCGGCTGGGCCATCACAACACACAGACACACACACACACACACTCACACACACACTCACTCACACAGACACACACAGACACACACACACACATGCCCAGAGGCGTCAATGTTTAGTGAGTCAAGTGACAACGTGTGTGTGTGTGTGTGTGTGCCCCTGAGACAGGGAGAGAGAGAGGGAGACACACACACACACACTCACACATACGCACACTCACACAGACAGACACACACTCACACAGACACTCACACATACACACACATGCCCAGAGGCGTCAATGTTTAGTGAGTCAAGTGACAACGTGTGTGTGTGTGTGTGTGTGTGTGTGTGGGTGGGTGCTCCTGAGACAGGGAGAGAGAGAGGAAGACACACACACACTCACATACACACAGACACACACACACACACTCACACAGACATACACACACTCACACAGACATACACAGACACACTCACACAGACACACACACAGGCAGGGAGACGGGGGGGAGGCAGGTTTGGGGGGGAGGGTTGAACAGGGAGGGAGGGAGGTTCTGCTGAGGTCAGCTAATCTCTCTCTCTTTCTCTCCCTCTCTCTAGTTCGACTAGTCTGGTCTGTCTCTAACCTGGACTGCTCCCCCCTCCCAGGCACGCCTGGCTGTCTTTCTGTAATCTGTCTGTCCTGAACCTGTCTGTCTCTCAGACCTGTCTGTCTCTCCAGGAGTCTGACGTCCTAGACTGTTCCACCCCCCACGCGGCCGAGGCCATCACGCCTGTCTGTCTCTCTGTCTGTCTGTCTCTAACTTGTCTCTCTCTCTCTAACCTGTCTGTCTGTTTACCTGTGTCTCTCTCTCTGACCTGTCTGTCTCTCCAGGAGTCTGACGTCCTGGACTGCTCCACCCCCCATGCGGCCGAGGCCACCATCATGCTTGTCTGTCTCTCTCTCTCTGACCTGTCTGTCTCTCTCTCTCTAACCTGTCTGTCTGTTTACCTGTCTCTCTCTCACCTGTCTTTCTCTAACCTGTCTGTCTCTCCAGGAGTCTGACGTCCTGGACTGCTCCACCCCCCAGGCGGACGATACCAGCCCATGATTACACACGACGCGACCACACGTTAACACAGGCTAACAAATGACACCAGCACATGCTAACACAGGCTAACCTAGGCTAACCCACGCTAACGTTGTCGTTGCAGTCAAGCTGTTCCTGTGCGAGTCGGACCAGTCGTCCATCAGGCAGGCTGTCGACATGGGTGAGTCCTGCCTGTTTGTCTGTCTGTCTGCCTGTTTGGCTGTCTGCTTGTCTGTCTGTTTGTTTGGCTGGCTGGCTGGCTGGCTGTCTGCCTGTCTGTCTCTCTCTTTACCTGTTTGTCTCTCCCCTCCACAGCCTGTCTCACCCTCGCCCTGTCGACCAGGAGGACAACATCCCCCCCCCCCCCCACACCCAGACCCTCTCGGACCTCTAACCTGTCTTTCTCTCCCTAACCTGTCTCCCTCCCCCCCAACAGCCTGTCTCACTCTCGCCCTCTCTCAACTCGACTCGGTCATCCTGGCGCCCGCCCCCCCCCCCCGGGGGCCGACCACGCCCCCCAGACCCTCTCGGACCTGCAGCCGGCATGGGTTTTCTTGGAAACGCTGGTGGCGTCCGGGAAGGTGGTCGCCATCGGGACGTCGGACCTGGACAAGGGCCTCCTGGAGGAGCTGCACAACTGGGCCCAGGTGGGTGTCTGTCTGTCTTTCTCTGGCCTGTCTGTTTGTCCTGGACGGTGTGTGTGTCTGTCTGTCTGTCTCTCTCTCTCTCTCGCTCTATCCCTGACCTGTCTGTCTGTCCTGGACAAGGGCCTCCTGGAGGAGTTGTACGACTGGGACCAGGTGGGTGTCTGTCTGTCTGATCTGTCTGTCTGTCCTGGACAAGGGCCTCCTGGAGGAGCGCTACGACTGGGCCCAGGTGGGTGTCTGTCTCTGTCTCTGAACTGTCTGTCTGTCTGTCTGTCCTGTGCTGGGGGTATCTGTCTCTCCCTGACCTGTCTGTCTCTCTCTCCATGTCCAAGGTGAAACCCCACCAGTAACCAGGTCAAACTGAGTGCGTACGCCAACTGTCTGTCTCTCTTTCTCTCTCTCTCTTTCTCTCTGTCCCTGTCCTGTCTCTCTCTCTCTGTCCCAACCAAGCAGTTAACAGTGTCTGTCTGTCTGTCTCTCTCTCTCTGTCCCTGACCTGTCTGTCTGTCCCTGACCTGTCTCTCTCTCTCTCTCTCTCTCTCTCCCCCGTATCCAAGGTGAAGACCACCAGTAATCAGGTCAACCTGGCGTCCTGTTGTGTGATGCCCCCCGATCTGATGGCCTGTATGTCTCTCTGTCCCTGACCTGTCTGTCTCTCCCTGACCTGTCTCTCTCTCTTCCGTATCCAAGGTGAAGCCCACCAGTAACCAGGTCAACCTGGCGTCCTGTTCTGTGATGCCCCCCGATCTGATGGCCTGTCTGTCTCTCTGTCCCTGACCTGTCTGTCTCTCTGACCTGTCTCTCTCTCTCCCGTATCCAAGGTGAAGCCCATCAGCAACCAGGTCAACCTGGCGTCCTGTTGTGTGATGCCCCCCGATCTGACGGCATATGCCAAGCAGGCGGGGGTCCAGCTACTGACCCACAACGACCCCAAAGGTGGGTGTCTGTCTGTGATCTGTCTGTCTGTGATCAATTTGTCTGGGGGTGTCTGTCTGTCTGTCTCTCTTTCTCTCTCTCTGTCCCTGAGCTGTCTGTCTCTCTCTGACCTGTCTGTCCCCCCTCTAACCTAACCTCCCTCTTCATCTGAGCTGTCTGTCTCTCTCTGACCTGTCTCTCTCTCTTCCTTCCCTCCTTTCTTGTCTTCCTTACTTCCTTCCCTCCTGTCTCTCCCTCCCTCCTGTCTCTCTCCCTCCCTCCTTCCCTCCCTCCTGTCTCTCCCTCCCTCCCTCCCTCCTTCTTTCCTTCTCTCCCTCCCTCCTGTCTCTCTCTCTCTCTCCTTCCCTCCCCCCTTCTCTCCCTCCCTCCCTCCTGTCTCTCTCTCCTTCTCTCCCTCCTGTCTCTCCCTCCTTCCCTCCCTCCTTCTCTCCCTCCTTTCCTGTCTTCCTTCCTTCCTTCCCTCCTGTCTCTCCCTCCCTCCCTCCCTCCTGTCTCTCTCCCTCTCTCCCTCCTTCCCTCCCTCCTGTCTCTCTCTCTCCCTCCCTCCCTCCTGTCTCTCTCTCTCCCTCCTTCTCCCCTCCTTCTCCCCTCCCTCCCTCCCTCCCTCCTGTCTCTCTCTCTCTCTCTCCTTCCCTCCCTCCTTCCCTTCCCTCCTTTCCTGTTTCCTCTCTTCTTTCCTTACTGTCGGCGGAGGAGAAGGTGAGACTCATCCCTCTCTTCCTTCCTTCCTTCCTTCCCTCCCTCCCTTCCTTCCTACCTTCCTTCCTTCCCTCCCTCCTTTACTTCGTCTCTCTCTGGATGCTCCACACACACACGCACACCCACACACACGCGCGCCCAGAGGCGTCAATGTTTAGTGAGTCAAGTGACAACGTGTGTGTGTGAGAGAGAGAGAGGGAGACACACACACACAGATAGACAGACAGACACACTCACACAGACACACACACTCACTCACACAGACACACTGTGGGAGCCTGGTCGACAGGCGCAACAGTGGGTCAACCAATGAGAATAGAAACAGGCGGAAACAGGGGTTGCGGTGAAATCAACGTAGGGTTTTATTTCTAAGGTGCGGGGAAAAGGGAGAGGCGAAAGGCAACTCAAATCTTCACCGGGTTGGCGGTTGGCGCTACGGCGCTCCGCCGGGTTCTTCTTGTCGTCAGAGAGAGAGAAAGAGAGACAGGCCAAAGTTAGTCGGATATCGGGTCCCTTTCACTGACCTCTTCCTCCGGTCGGTTGGGGGGTTCCTCTCCGTCTTCCAGGCTTTCTCTCCCGTTTGGCTTATGAGACTGGCTTAGCGGGTGTCTGGTCTCCACTCGTTCCTCCAGCCAGTCTGTCTTCAGCTTGTCCTGGGGAGTTTAAAAGGCCTCAGGATCGCCGAGCTGACTCAGCGCACCTGTGAGCGGTGAGCTGAGTCATCTGATTGGTGGCGGAGTCTCCAGGACATAGAACTGGGATAGTACCTCCCATCCAGCACGACACCCCATGGCTGCCTTTGCCTCCCCCTTGTGGCCACCAGGTGTCTCTGTGGGGCACTGCTCACCGGCTGGGCCATCACAACACACAGACACACACACACACACACTCACACACACACTCACTCACACAGACACACACAGACACACACACACACATGCCCAGAGGCGTCAATGTTTAGTGAGTCAAGTGACAACGTGTGTGTGTGTGTGTGTGTGTGTGCCCCTGAGACAGGGAGAGAGAGAGGGAGACACACACACACACACTCACACATACGCACACTCACACAGACAGACACACACTCACACAGACACTCACACATACACACACATGCCCAGAGGCGTCAATGTTTAGTGAGTCAAGTGACAACGTGTGTGTGTGTGTGTGTGTGTGTGTGTGTGTGTGTGTGGGTGGGTGCTCCTGAGACAGGGAGAGAGAGAGGAAGACACACACACACTCACATACACACAGACACACACACACACACTCACACACTCATACAGACATACACACACTCACACAGACATACACAGACACACTCACACAGACACACACACAGGCAGGGAGACGGGGGGGAGGCAGGTTTGTGGGGGGAGGGTTGAACAGGGAGGGAGGGAGGTTCTGCTGAGGTCAGCTAATCTCTCTCTCTTTCTCTCCCTCTCTCTAGTTCGACTAGTCTGGTCTGTCTCTAACCTGGACTGCTCCCCCCTCCCAGGCACGCCTGGCTGTCTTTCTGTAATCTGTCTGTCCTGAACCTGTCTGTCTCTCAGACCTGTCTGTCTCTCCAGGAGTCTGACGTCCTAGACTGTTCCACCCCCCACGCGGCCGAGGCCATCACGCCTGTCTGTCTCTCTGTCTGTCTGTCTCTAACTTGTCTCTCTCTCTCTAACCTGTCTGTCTGTTTACCTGTGTCTCTCTCTCTGACCTGTCTGTCTCTCCAGGAGTCTGACGTCCTGGACTGCTCCACCCCCCATGCGGCCGAGGCCACCATCATGCTTGTCTGTCTCTCTCTCTCTGACCTGTCTGTCTCTCTCTCTCTAACGTGTCTGTCTGTTTACCTGTCTCTCTCTCACCTGTCTTTCTCTAACCTGTCTGTCTCTAACCTGTCTGTCTCTCCAGGAGTCTGACGTCCTGGACTGCTCCACCCCCCAGGCGGCCGAGGCCACCATCACACCGGAGGAGAGGGAGGAGCTGAAGGTGTCTGGTACGCTACGACAAGCTAACGCAGGCTAACGCTACGCTAATGCAGGGTAAGACAGGTTAACGCAGGCTAAGACAGGCTCACGCACGCTAACACACACCACGATAACACATGCTAATAAATGCTAGTGCATGCTAACACCGGCTCACACGCACCACGATAACACACGCTAACCCAGGGCTAACAAACGATACCAGCCCATGATTACACACGACGCGACCACACGTTAACACAGGCTAACAAATGACACCAGCACATGCTAACACAGGCTAACCCAGGCTAACCAACGCTAACCCACGTTAACACAGGCTAACAAATGACACCAGCACATGCTAACACAGGCTAACCTAGGCTAACCCACGCTAACGTTGTCGTTGCAGTCAAGCTGTTCCTGTGCCAGTCGGACCAGTCGTCCATCAGGCAGGCTGTCGACATGGGTGAGTCCTGCCTGTTTGTCTGTCTGTCTGCCTGTTTGGCTGTCTGCTTGTCTGTCTGTTTGTTTGGCTGGCTGGCTGTCTGTCTGCCTGTCTGTCTGTCTGCCTGTTTGGCTGTCTGTCTGTTTGGCTGCCTGCCTGTCTGTCTCTCTCTTTACCTGTTTGTCTCTCCCCTCCACAGCCTGTCTCACCCTCGCCCTGTCGACCAGGAGGACAACATCCCCCCCCCCCCCCACACCCAGACCCTCTCGGACCTCTAACCTGTCTTTCTCTCCCTAACCTGTCTCCCTCCCCCCAACAGCCTGTCTCACTCTCGCCCTCTCCCAACTCGACTCGGTCATCCTGGCGCCCCCCCCACGCCCCCCAGACCCTCTCGGACCTGCAGCCGGCATGGGTTTTCTTGGAAACGCTGGTGGCGTCCGGGAAGGTGGTCGCCATCGGGACGTCGGACCTGGACAAGGGCCTCCTGGAGGAGCTGCACAACTGGGCCCAGGTGGGTGTCTGTCTGTCTTTCTCTGGCCTGTCTGTTTGTCCTGGACGGTGTGTGTGTCTGTCTGTCTGTCTCTCTCTCTCTCTCGCTCTATCCCTGACCTGTCTGTCTGTCCTGGACAAGGGCCTCCTGGAGGAGTTGTACGACTGGGACCAGGTGGGTGTCTGTCTGTCTGATCTGTCTGTCTGTCCTGGACAAGGGCCTCCTGGAGGAGCGCTACGACTGGGCCCAGGTGGGTGTCTGTCTCTGTCTCTGAACTGTCTGTCTGTCTGTCCTGTGCTGGGGGTATCTGTCTCTCCCTGACCTGTCTGTCTCTCTCTCCATGTCCAAGGTGAAACCCCACCAGTAACCAGGTCAAACTGAGTGCGTACGCCAACTGTCTGTCTCTCTTTCTCTCTCTCTCTTTCTCTCTGTCCCTGTCCTGTCTCTCTCTCTCTGTCCCAACCAAGCAGTTAACAGTGTCTGTCTGTCTGTCTCTCTCTCTCTGTCCCTGACCTGTCTGTCTGTCCCTGACCTGTCTCTCTCTCTCTCTCTCTCTCTCTCCCCCGTATCCAAGGTGAAGACCACCAGTAATCAGGTCAACCTGGCGTCCTGTTGTGTGATGCCCCCCGATCTGATGGCCTGTATGTCTCTCTGTCCCTGACCTGTCTGTCTCTCCCTGACCTGTCTCTCTCTCTTCCGTATCCAAGGTGAAGCCCACCAGTAACCAGGTCAACCTGGCGTCCTGTTCTGTGATGCCCCCCGATCTGATGGCCTGTCTGTCTCTCTGTCCCTGACCTGTCTGTCTCTCTGACCTGTCTCTCTCTCTCCCGTATCCAAGGTGAAGCCCATCAGCAACCAGGTCAACCTGGCGTCCTGTTGTGTGATGCCCCCCGATCTGACGGCGTATGCCAAGCAGGCGGGGGTCCAGCTACTGACCCACAACGACCCCAAAGGTGGGTGTCTGTCTGTGATCTGTCTGTCTGTGATCAATTTGTCTGGGGGTGTCTGTCTGTCTGTCTCTCTTTCTCTCTCTCTGTCCCTGACCTGTCTGTCTCTCTCTGACCTGTCTGTCCCCCCTCTAACCTAACCTCCCTCTTCATCTGAGCTGTCTGTCTCTCTCTGACCTGTCTCTCTCTCTCCCTCCCTCTCTTTCCATGTCTGTCTCTCCCTCTAACCTGTCTCTCTCTCTCTCTCTCCCTCTCTTTCCATGTCTGTCTCTCCCTCTAACCTGTCTCTCTCTCTCTCTCTCTCCTTCCAGAGCTTATCTCGGCGGCGGGCTTCCAGGAGGCGCTGTCTCTCTCTCTCTGACCCGTCTGTCTATCTGTCTGTCTTTGACATGTCTGTCTCCCCTCTAACCTGTCTCTCTCTCTCTCCCTCCCTCCTCTCCCTCTGAGCTGTCTGTCTGTCTTTGACCTGTCTCTCTCCCCCTAACCTGTCTTTCTCTAACCTGTCTGTCTCTCTGTCGTCTTCCAGAGCTCATCACGTCGGCGGGCTTCCAGGAGGCGCTCCGTGAGAGCGCGGCGTTAGCAACGGCATCCCACGGCGACCCCGACCGCGACGGCTGTGACGCGGCGTCGGCGTGGCGTGGCGCCTCCGCTGGGTCCTGCGCTCCGCCATCATCGTCAAGAGCCGCGGCATCATCAAGGCCAAGGGCTACCTGGTCCACGCCACCCGGGTAGCGTAGCGTAGCATAGCATAGTCTAGTGTAGTCGAGGCTAGCATAGTGTAGTGTAGCCTTAGCGTAGCATCGTGTAGCCTTGGTTAGCCTGGTTAGCGTAGCGCGGACGACACCTTGGTTAAGTTGAAAGACTTAGCTACGGTTAGTAGCTAAGTTACATGTATGTAATGTGATGTCATGTATGTAATGCTTATGGAGTTGATGGTGGATTAAATCTGTTCCGTCAGTTTTCCAGCGACTGACAGAGAGCAGAAACACGCTGCATGGCACCATCTGTTGGTCGACTGTCGACAGCACAACACATGAGGCCAATGGAGGAAAGCAGAACCATGTGAGAAGATTTCCTCTTCAGTGGTTGAACCTTTCACACATCTGGCACTCCGGATTGTTTCAGCAGCGTAAAAACAAAATGCATTTTTAAATGTTCCAATGTATTTCTATGGGACTGTTAGGGATAGGAATGTATTTCTATGGGACTGTTAGGGTTAGGAATGTATTTCTATGGGACTGTTAGGGATAGGAATGTATTTCTATGGGACTGTTAGGGATAGGAATGTATTTCTATGGGACTGTTAGGGTTAGGAATGTATTTCTATGGGACTGTTAGGGATAGGAATGTATTTCTATGGGACTGTTAGGGTTAGGAATGTATTTCTATGGGACTGTTAGGGATAGGAATGTATTTCTATGGAACTGTTAGGGTTAGGAATGTATTTCTATGGAACTGTTAGGGTTAGGAATGTATTTCTATGGAACTGTTAGGGTTAGGAATGTATTTCTATGGGACTGTTCGGTGCCAACATGTTTGACAACATGGTAAGTTAGTGAGTTTCGTTTCTAGGCACACTAGATCGTATCCAGGGGTAATAGAACATTAGTGTAAAAGAACATTAGTTTAATAGAACAGTGTAATAGAACATTAGTGTAATAGAACATTAGTGTAATAGAACATTAGTGTAATAGAACATTAGTTTAATAGAACAGTGTAATAGAACATTAGTGTAATAGAACATTAGTTTAATAGAACATTAGTGTAATAGAACATTAGTATAATAGAACATTAGTGTAATAGAACGTTAGTATAATAGAACATTAGTGTAATAGAACATTAGTGTAATAGAACATTAGTGTAATAGAACAGTGTAATAGAACGTTAGTTTAATAGAACATTAGTGTAATAGAACGTTAGTATAATAGAACATTAGTGTAATAGAACATTAGTGTAATAGAACAGTGTAATAGAACGTTAGTTTAATAGAACATTAGTGTAATAGAACATTAGTTTAATAGAACATTAGTGTAATTGAACATTAGTATAATAGAACATTAGTGTAATAGAACGTTAGTATAATAGAACATTAGTTTAATAGAACATTAGTGTAATAGAACATTAGTATAATAGAACATTAGTGTAATAGAACGTTAGTATAATAGAACATTAGTGTAATAGAACATTAGTGTGAACCAAAGGGGACGTTTTCTTTCCAGTGTTAACACTTCCCTTAGCAACGTCATGACAACCCAAATGTGCAGACAGGCCTAGGAAACGCTGAGAAAATCACCAGGACTCCACTGCCCTCTCTGCAGAGCATCTACCACCGCAGAGTCCACAGGAGAGCCGCCTCCATCCTCAAGGACCCCACCCACCCCCAGCACGGACTGTTCACACTTCTACCCTCAGGCCGGAGGTACAGAAGTGTTAAATGCAGGACCACCAGACTGAAGAACTCCTTCTTTCCCACTGCCATCAGGCTCCTAAACAACCCATAGGAGATTAATATAACCTTACTACCTCAAATAACTGAATTTTCCAGTTTGCATAATTGCACTGCTACATTTGCACTGTTTTATTATTATTATTGCTGCTATTTTATTTTATGCCTTAAATTTTGCTGTCTTGTACATTTGTTTAGTATATATTGTATATTCTTTAGTATTGTATATTTTACATTGGTTGGCATTCTGCGGACAGCAAAGCAAGAATTTCATTGTACAGGGAAACATGTTTTCTACTGTGCATATGATAATAAACACTTTGAATCTTGAATCTTGAATCTTAACCCTGACCCTGACTCTAACCCTAACCCTAACCCTAACTCTAACTCTAACCCTGACCCTAACCCTGACCCTGACCCTGACCCAAACTCTAACCCTAACTCTAACTCTAACCCTAACTCTAACCCTGACCCTGACCCTGACTCTAACCCTAACTCTAACCCTGACCCTGACTCTAACCCTAACTCTAACCCTAACCCTGACTCTAACCCTAACCCTAACTCTAACTCTAACTCTAACCCTGACCCAAACTCTAACCCTAACTCTAACCCTGACCCTGACCCTGACTCTAACCCTAACCCTAACTCTAACTCTAACTCTAACCCTGACCCTGACCCTGACCCTGACTCTAACCCTAACTCTAACTCTAACCCTGACCCTGACCCTGACCCAAACTCTAACCCTAACTCTAACTCTAACCCTGACCCTGACCCTGACCCAAACTCTAACCCTAACTCTAACTCTAACCCTGACCCTGAACCTGACCCAAACCCTAATCATAACCCCAACCCTAACCCGAACCCTGGGACGTTCTCTGTCTCCTTGCAGTAATCTAGAGCAGGAGTCCCCAATTACCGGGCCGCGGACCAGTTTCGGCCGTGGATCATTTGGTACCGGGCCGCACAGAAAGAATAAAAACATTTTAATTTGTATTTTATTTCCATTTTATTGACTATCGCAGTCTGCAGGGTGTTTGAAAAATGACCACTTCCATCTGTGCCACTTTTCCACACTTCTCAGTCGCAGTTTTTTTTCCATGCACCGATAAATGAAGCCCACAAGCTAACCCAGCAAAAATGAGTAAAAAACAAACATTGCTGGAGAGATTCTTTGAAAAGGGGGAAAGACTCTATGATGAGACAGCAGAAGACTCCTAGACTGCCAAAAAAAAAGAAAGCTGCATTTAAAAGAAAATACCTAAGAGTCCTACTTAAATTACGGGTTCATCGCAACAGGTGATTGACATGCCCCAAGCCCGCTCTGTATAATATGTGGCGACCGGCTATCCAACGAGGCCATGAAGCCTTCAAAACTGCTTCGCCACGTAGAGACCAAGCACCCTGCATTAAAAGACAAGTCTTTGGTGTTTTTTTTAAAGAAAAAAACATGAACACGAAGGACAGAAGCAATTATTGAAGGCCACCACATCATCAAATGTGTCTGCACTGAGAGCATCATTCTTAGTGGCTAACCGCATTGCCAAGGCTAAGAAGCCCTTCACTATTGGTGAAGAGTTGATCATGCCTGCCGGTAAGGACACTTCGGGTGTCACTGTCTCCCATCACCCCTAGATGGGACCGTCTCGTTGCAGGGAAACAAGCTCAGTGCTCCCACTGATTCTGTATTATGGTGAGTTGAGTCACTTTTACATTATAAATGTAATAATTAAATGAATAATTAAATTATATAATATGCACTTTATTGTGTTTTGTTATGCGCGTGATTCTTTCCCCCCCGGTCCGTGGAAAAATAGTCTTGCATGAAACTGGTCCGTGGTGCAAAAAAGGTTGAGGACCGCTGCTCTAGAGCAGGAGTGCCCAACCAGTCGATCGCGGTCTACTGGTAGACCCCGGCCTGATCCCAAGTCGATCACGAGGGGTGTAGGAAAAAATGAACTGTGTAACTGTAAACTGTTTTGTTTTGTTGTAGTTATGCGTCGTTGGATATGTTTTGTTTTGTGTGTGTGTGTGTGTGTGTTATATTTTGTATTAAATGTACACTACAGCCTATCATGAGTCCTTGCCTGCGCACCCTATCAGTCTCTTAAACACGTCCACAAAAAAAAAAAAAGTAGGTCACGTTTAACCTACTGTAGCTCGAGACATGCATGATAGTAAGTTGACAGCTGTCAACAGTAGCTAGCAGCTAGCGATCAGAGCGGTTACGCACTCCTAAACTTTAACATGTCTGAGGGGAAACGAGCCAAGACCTACCATTTTCACCCTGAATGGGAGGAAGATTATTTTTGTGTTTATTCTCATTCAAAGCCTGTTTGTTTGATCTGCAATGCAACGGTGGCGTTGGCAAAGAAAGGGAATCTGGAGCGGCATTTTAAAACGGTACCCGGGAGCTACGAGAGGGATTTCCCTGCAAAAACGCCTTTACGCGCCACAAAAGTGCGGGATTTGAAAGCACAGCTTGCAGCACGGCAGTCAATCTTCACCAAACCGAAGACCCAGGGTAAGGCCGCAACTATTGCTTCCTATCGCGTCAGTCACGTCCTTGCTAAACACAAGAAGCCATTCAAAGACAGCGATATTGTGAAGGAAGCCTTTCTCGAGGCAGCGGATAGCCTTTTTGACGACTTTAAAAATAAAACCGAGATCGTGAAGGCCATTAAAGAAGTGCAACTCTCCCGCAATACGACTACAAGGCGATGTGAGGGAATGGCTGTGGATGTGGAGGAGCAACTGAGGAAGGATATTGACGCGTGAGTGCTTTTCCCTCCAATTTGACGAGTCGACTGATATGGTGGATGTGGCACAATTGTGTGTTTTCATCAGGATGGTTTTTGAAGACATGAGCGCCAAGGAAGAGCTACTCACCATTTTGCCATTAAAAGGACACACCAGAGGTGAGGATATGTTTAATGCTTTCATGGGATTTGTTAGCGAGACAAAACTGCCGCTCTTCAAGCTGATCTCCATCACAACTGATGGGGCGCCTGCTATGATGGGCCGCACCAGTGGGTTCATTGCAAAGAAAGTGAATCTTTCCCAGATATCCTGAATTATCATTGTATAATTCACCAGCAAGCGTTGTGTGGAAAGATTTCAAATATGAAAGAAGTGATGGATATTGCAATGAAGATTGTGTGTTCAGTTCGGGCCAGGAGTCTGCAGAGAAGGCTTTTCCGTGCTCACTTGGAGGAGAATGATGCTGAGCACACACGCCTTGCAACCAGCTCCTACACTCCTGACTACGAGAAGCTAGCCTCCTCCTCCCAGTGTCAGGTCTCCCACTAAGGTAGGAAGTGATTTCCTTTTTTCAAACTCAGAGTGTTACGTTCCCACTCCTACATGTGCGTGTATCCTTGTTGTGTTTTGTGTTTCCTTCTGTTTTTCCCTTACCCTGTCACTCTACATTCAGGTGTCCGTCAGCAATTGGCCATTCGTCCCCATCAGTCATCACTGTTCCTGACCAATCAGAGGGCTGTCCGTGTCCTTTAAAAGCTCCGCTGGACTTCCCCTCGGGAGTCGACCCATTTTCACCGTAGTCTTGTGTTTGCTGTCGACTCACTGTTGCCTGGTTGATCGAAACCTCCGACGTACTTGTTTACATCTAGTTTTCTTTTGTTATATTTACGTCATTGTTTACTTATTGTTTTTCTCATAATTTGTCTGTCTGTTAACTGTACGCCATAGGGGTAAGGTGAATAGGTAAGAGACCCATGGGTTTACATTTCCAACACGTAGGCTCACCTCTGTTACAATTCACCAGGTTAGGAGTGGGTGCCGCCCCATGTATGTTCTAGTCTAGTGTAGCATAGCACTTTAGCATAGCCCTGATAGTATAGCTTACTACTGCACTAGTTTAGGACATCACTTTTGTTTATGATTTATTTGCTTTGGCACCGCTCAAAAAAAGTTCCCTTTTCTCCTTGGCGTGTGTCTTGTGTTGTGTTTTCCCTGAGGAAACAAATAACTGTACATAGTTGAATTGTGGTTTGTGGTTGTTTAATTCCTACAATAAGTCTGATGTACTACCTTTTTGTTGCGACTCCTCTACCGCCCCTAGACGTAGACGAGTTTTCATCTGGAGTCGTAACACAGAGATCTACCTGTTTTGTATCTGGTTTATTTTTCTGTTTGGTTCATATTAAGGTCAGTTATGGCTATTGCTCATCATGCAGATTGGCGTGTGTGTGTGTGTGTGTGTGTGTGTGTGAGAGAGAGAGCGGGTTTGTGCTACAGCACACTATGCAAACTGGCAACTGTGTGAGAGGAATTTGTCTGTGTGTGTGTTTGAGAGAGGGAGGGTTTGTGATGTGATGTCTAGTGGTTGTGTGACAACAAGAAAAAGTGTTGTGAGGTTAGTTACTGCAGGCTGGAAACGATGTGTGTGGGTTTGCGATGTTGACACTGGACTGGTAGATCTCGGGAGGTTGGCGACTTGAAAAGTAGATCTTGGGTCAAAAAAGGTTGGGCACCCCTGCTCTAGAGGAATTAATTGCCAGCAGAGGGCGCTGCTGTTAAATGTCAATAGTGGCAGAGAGTTTTTCATGATCATTATTTCCTTTTTCTTTGAACAGTTGAGATGATCCCATCTAAGGCTGTTAACAAGGACTTCACCATATATCTGACAGAGAGACGTCTCATCCATGGTTTAGGGTTAGACCAGGGGTGGGCAAACTACGGCCCGCGGGCCACATCCGGCCCGTTTGTCTTTTTAATACGGCCCGCCGAAGATTGGTACAGATTTGAGGGTTGAATATTAATTAAATTACTAAACTGCATTCATTTGACCTTGTCCTGTAATGCCTGGCATTCCACCAGGTAGCGCACTAAGGGGCAGTCATACATTGAGTTGATTTTGCGGAGCCCGGGCTACTCTCTGTTATTACTCTGCTACTGTTCTGAACCCATCTGCAACAATGAGTGGGCCAAAGAAAAGAAAAGTCGACAGTGAGTGCAGAGTGTTTAATAGGGAATGGGAAACTAAATACTTTTTCATTTAAGTCCGGTCAAAGGCTGTATGTCTTATTTGCCAAGAAACCGTTGCGGTTTTAAAGGAATACAACATCAGCCGTCACTTTTCCACCAAACATGCTAATTACGCTAACAACCAGTCAACGCAAGAACGGACAGCTACCGCTTTGAGGTTGGCAGCTAGTTTGCAGGCTCAGCAAAACACCTTTATCCGACAAACTGCCATTCAAGAATCAAGCACGAAGGCAAGTTATTTGCTGGCATTCAAATTAGCAAAGACCAGCAAGCCTTTCTCAGAAGGGGAGTTTCTCAAAGAGTGCATGGTAGAGACAGCAGGTATCTTGTGTCCTGAGAGCAAGAACAAATTTGAAAAAATGAGCTTATCACGCAGGACAGTGACTCGCCGTGTTGAGCTAATTGACGAAGACTTAGCTAGCAAGCTAAACAAAAAAGCGGAGTCATTTACATTATATTCCTTGGCACTGGACGAAAGTAATGACATAAAGGACACCGCTCAGCTTGTCATTTTTATCAGAGGGATTAATGACAATTTTGAGATAACGGAGGAGTTTTTGGCCATGGAATCCCTGAGGGGGAAAACGCGGAAAGAGGACTTGTATGACAGCGTGTTGGGGGTCATCAAGAGGCACAAGCTACCTTGGAGTACACTCGCCAACGTTACCACAGATGGATCGCCAAATCTGACTGGAAAAAACGTCGGGCTGCTCAAAAGAATCCAGGAGAGGGTAATTTTCCTACACTGCATAATCCACCAGGAAGCACTGTGTAAATCCGTATTGCAGCTTGACCACGTAGTGTAGCCAGTTGTAAAACTTGTTAACTTTATTCGAGCGAGGGGACTTCAGCATCGTCAGTTTATTATGTTTCTTGAAGAAACTGACGCTGATCACCAGGACTTGCTTTACCACTCTAATGTCCGCTGGTTAAGTTTGGGGAAAGTATGAGTGAAACGGCGCCACAGGAGTTGCAGTTGGAACTGATTGATCTCCAATGTGACACCGTCTTAAAGGAGAAGTTCAACTCTCTTAAACTGGATGAGTTTTATGCTTCATTAAGCGCAGCCAAATTTCCAAACATCCAAAAGATGGCACAGAGGATGTTGTTTGGCTCTACGTATGTGCGTGAACAGACTTTTAGCGTGATGAACACCAACAAAGCACCCCACAGATCCCAGTTGAGTGATGAACACCTCAGATCTGTTCTGAGAATTGCCACAACAAAACTAACACCAGACTTCGATGCACTGGTCAAAAAGGGTGATCAACAACACTGTTCCCGCTAAAAGTAAATGTAAGTATTAACCCTGTATTTTTTATGTTTATGTTTGATATGTTTATCATTTTTGATATATGTTTTATGTTTGATATGTATGCATCTGGTGCTGGCCCGGCCCGTCTGTCAAATTTTAAAAGTCAATGTGGCCCCTGAGCCAAAAAGTTTGCCCACCCCTGGGTTAGACTGTAGCTCCATCCTCTCATTCAGGACAGCCCAGGCCTCCTTCTTTCTCTCCTGCAGTCTAACCATGACCTCCATCCTGGTCTCTCCTGATCTATGTCGTGACTGATGGGGTTACGGTTGGTAGAAGACATGGATTATCAGCTTCTGATGCATGGATTGAGTAGAAGCAACAGTACAACAAATGATTTTCATTAAACCTAACCCCTAACCGTATGTTTATATATATATCTAACCTAACCCTATGTATGTGTGATTTAGTCCAGGACTAGGCTAGTTCATGTGTACTTAGCCTGTGCTAGTAGAAACATGTAGTTAGCCTGTGCTAGTAGAAACATGAATGTGTAGTTAGCCTGTGCTAGTAGAAACATTAATGTGTAGTTAGCCTGTGCTAGTTAGTAACGTTCATGTGTAGTTTGCCCATATGCCTGAACTCGTAGAATAGAATAGCTTTTTTTTTCTCAGGTGGAATTACAAACGTCTATCCTTGCTGCAAAGTCCGTTCAACAAGTCATATTGTTGTAAAATAAACCTGTAGTACATTTTGATTAATGGAGATGACAGCAGGAGTTCCCTTTATAAAGCCTTTATTACAGACAACAGAGAGAAGAGAAAATGACTTGAGTTTGAGCTGGTCCACTTGGCCTGCTGGCCGGCCGGGTGCTTCAGGGAACTCAGATACACAACACCACAACACCACCCTAACCTAGCCTAACCTTAACCTAACCTTAACCTAACCTAACCCTAACCTTAACACAAACAGGCTTCCACATGTTGGTTAAAGTTACACATATAGTCAGAACGGTCTTTTACTGTTCTGAATTACTGATTAACACACAGTTATCATATATATATATATATATATATATATATATATATATATATATATATATATATATATATATATATATATATATATATCAGACTATTACTCTTAGCAGTAGGTTTTTAAGCATTATCATTAAAACATTCAATCACTTGCCTTTTTACTTAAATCTAAATCTTCATTGTCCGAAGCAAACAATGGAATAGTATTCTCTTCCTGATGATGCCTTTTTACCGGGTGACCTCATTCTTTTGACATCTCAAACTTAATTTAAAATGTTCTTAAACACCAAATATTCTTACTTAGTTCATATTCTTTCAATGCCAAACATTCCTTCATATTTTAGTTTGTATTCTCAGACATTCAATGTGCAAATTCAAGTTTGGATTTAACTTGCCTGCCCCCATGATTGATAGATTAGTGCTTACATTAAACCAGCTACTATTATTATAATAATGTCTTGTCAACCCTCACACCATCATCATAAACTTCACATCATAACAGCAACCTTCATTCAATACCAGTTAGCATCCAATCAAAGTCTCCTTCTGCATTTTACTTCCTACTCTTTGAAAGTCAATCCATTTCTTCATCTTCCAATCGATACTCTCAAACTTTCACTGCAAACATGAAGGCCACTGTTGCGTTGCATGTTCATATACATATTTCCCACCCTGATTGATCGACACAAAGAACACAGACACAGAAAAGCATCCCTTCAGAAATCCCAGACACCGATATAAGATTCAGTTAAAGGTAGACTCAGCGATATGACGTCACCGCGGGACGTTGGTTGACTTCAGCGATGTTTCAGATTCATCCGAGCGACGGACGTTTCATTAATGATGGATTCCATTGGTGCACGAGCACGACAGTGGCAGATGGCCATGTGACAAACGGGCTGGCGAGGGAATTGTCTTGCCTTAGGCTTCAACGATCTCTGCCAATATTCACAGGTTACGTCATATCGCTGAGTCTACCTTTAACAACGGATAGAGAGTGTGGTCGGGTAAACACGGTCTTCTAAACACAGTATGGTAAACACAGTCTGTTAAACAGTGTATTAAAGATGAGGCAGTTTACAGACAGGTTTGTCCACTAGATGGAGCAGAGAGCGGATTGGACCACACATCTTCTACCCTATTAGGACGCGGCTCTTGGTCAGGGTCAGGCGAAGGTCAGGGACATCCTGGCTCCAGAACTGCCTCCGGGTCAGAGGTCAAGCGGCTACAGTCCTGGACAGGACACCTTCCAGAATGACAACGTGTCACTTCATTCAACACAAAGGCAACCTGAGGACCGACACACACAACCAGGATTCAGACGGGCATGTGTAACAGAGCTGCAGACTGCTGTATCATATGATGCGGTGAGCTGATGTGTTTAACAGCTATCTAACACACTCTTACCTAATTGATGGCGCTCATCGCCATGGTGATGAAGCTGTGGCTGTGCTGCTGCAGAGATCGCCGTCTCCTTCTATTCTTCACCCCGGAACATGTCTGTGGGAGAGAGACAGTCAGTGAGAGGACACTGTGTCTGTGTGTGTGTGTGTGTGTGTGAGGAGTGATGGCTCCTGGCCTACCGGGGCACAGTTCCCGTTCTTCAGCACACACAGGTGGATGTTGCAGTGCAGGAACACGTCCGAGGATTTGCCAGAGAACTGGAACATTCTGAAGGAGAAGCGGGTGGCGGAGGAGTCACCGTTGGTCAGAATGTTCACCGTGCTGTCGGCAGGGTTGGCACACCTGGGACATGGACACACAGGACACATGTGTCAGAGCAGCCAATGTGTACCCATCTATGTGTCTGACAGTGTGTGTGTGTGTGTGTGTGTGTGTGTGTGTGTGTCTCACCCTTCCTTGATGATGTCCCAGCGCACAGTAGCATTTGAGGAGCTTTCAGGCGTGGCCCAGCAGGCGTCAGTCACCATGACGATCTTGCTGTCCAATCCGGTGGTGTTTAGGGACAGGTAGAGCTTCTGGTCCAATCGGACGGCTGCTGAGTCGTTGAGGGGCTGGCTGAACTCGGCGTCGTAGAAGGCTGCCATGGTGAGTTTGTAGTTCCATTCTCCAGAGGACAGGTTCTTGCTCACAGAGCTGGTGAGTTTCAACAAATGAACCAACACACACAGTCAACAAACCTCAAACTCTCCAAATACCAACAGTAAAACTATCAGTCCATGGCTCGGAGTGTGGATGAGGATCTGGTTCTCATGGGCAGCGTGTCCAGTTTGACTGCAACGCTATCGCTAACTCTCCTAGTGATAACACTTAGCCTAGCCTCACCCATAACCCTCTGACCAGACGCTATCGCTAACCCTCCTAGTGATAACACTTAGCCTAGCCTCACCCATAACCCTCTGACCAGACGCTATCGCTAACCCTCCTAGTGATAACACTTAGCCTAGCCTCACCCATAACCCTCTGACCAGACGCTATCGCTAACCCTCCTAGTGATAACACTTAGCCTAGCCTCACCCATAACCCTCTGACCAGACGCTATCGCTAACCCTCCTAGTGATAACACTTAGCCTAGCCTCACCCATAACCCTCTGACCAGACGCTATCGCTAACCCTCCTAGTGATAACACTTAGCCTAGCCTCACCCATAACCCTCTGACCAGACGCTATCGCTAACTCTCCTAGTGATAACACTTAGCCTAGCCTCACCCATAACCCTCTGACCAGACGCTATCGCTAACCCTCCTAGTGATAACACTTAGCCTAGCCTCACCCATAACCCTCTGACCAGACGCTATCGCTAACCCTCCTAGTGATAACACTTAGCCTAGCCTCACCCATAACCCTCTGACCAGACGCTATCGCTAACCCTCCTAGTGATAACACTTAGCCTAGCCTCACCCATAACCCTCTGACCAGACGCTATCGCTAACTCTCCTAGTGATAACACTTAGCCTAGCCTCACCCATAACCCTCTGACCAGACGCTATCGCTAACTCTCCTAGTGATAACACTTAGCCTAGCCTCACCCATAACCCTCTGACCAGACGCTATCGCTAACTCTCCTAGTGATAACACTTAGCCTAGCCTCACCCATAACCCTCTGACCAGACGCTATCGCTAACCCTCCTAGTGATAACACTTAGCCTAGCCTCACCCATAACCCTCTGACCAGACGCTATCGCTAACTCTCCTAGTGATAACACTTAGCCTAGCCTCACCCATAACCCTCTGACCAGACGCTATCGCTAACCCTCCTAGTGATAACACGTAGCCTAGCCTCACCCATAACCCTCTGACCAGACGCTATCGCTAACTCTCCTAGTGATAACACTTAGCCTAGCCTCACCCATAACCCTCTGACCAGACGCTATCGCTAACTCTCCTAGTGATAACACTTAGCCTAGCCTCACCCATAACCCTCTGACCAGACGCTATCGCTAACTCTCCTAGTGATAACACTTAGCCTAGCCTCACCCATAACCCTCTGACCAGACGCTATCGCTAACTCTCCTAGTGATAACACTTAGCCTAGCCTCACCCATAACCCTCTGACCAGACGCTATCGCTAACCCTCCTAGTGTGTCGGACGAAGTAGTTTCCTGGTTTGTTTGTTTTTTCAACGTAACAAGCTGTATTTCCATCAACGGTAGCTTTAGTGACGTTCAACTTCCTGCCTCGTAAAGTTGTTGGTAACTGATTTAAATGGATGTTCAGAGTCGCTTCCCCAACACTGACGATACCAACCTTGACCTTGTTTTAATGCTGTGAACTCCTCTGGCTGGAAGATATTCTCTCCCGGTAATGTGCATCACATTACACATGTATTACCACAGTGAAAGGCCTGGGTGACCTCACACACACACACACACACACACACACACACACACACACACACACACATACACACACCTGTCTTTGACCTTGATGCCCAGGGCCATAGATTGGGAGGTGTCCTTGGTGTAGGCGCAAGAGAAGTCCAGGTTGGTCTCGTCCATGCGGTGGATGGCCATGGAGGAGTTGTAGTTCCTCTGGACGGAGTTCTTGTAGATGATGTGAGTGTTGTTGGACTGTGGAGAGGGGAGGGAGGGGCTTCACTCACTGAACCCCAGCCTGGTTAGAACCCCAGCCTGGCTAGAACCTCAGCCTGGTTAGAACCCCAATCTGGCTAGAACCCCAGCCTGGCTAGAACCCCAGCCTGGTTAGAACCCCAGCCTGGTTAGAATCCCAGCCTGGCTAGAACCCCAGCCTGGTTAGAACCCCGACCTGGCTAGAACCCCAGCCTGGTTAGAACCTCAGCCTTGTTAGAACCTCTGGTTAGAACCCCAGCCTGATTAGAACCTCAGCCTGGCTAGAACCCCAGCCTGGTTAGAACCCCTGGCTAGAACCCCTGGTTAGAACCCCAGCCTGGTTAGAACCCCAGCCTGGCTAGAACCCCTGGTTAGAACCCCAGCCGGGTTAGAAACCCAGCCTGGCCAGAACCCCTGGTTAGAACCCCAGCCTGGTTAGAACCCCAGCCTTGCTGGGTCATCTATAGATGTTTGATGTGTGTTTTGGTACCGTGAGCAGAGTGCCGCAGCTGTGGTTGTGGTTGTCGAAGCGGTACACCACAACGCCCTTCTCTAACACCCCGATGCAGCTTGGGTCGTTAAGGTGCAGAGTCTTGTAATCAAAGTCTGCCTCAACCAGACGACAGCGGTCCAGAGACAAGCTGGCAGAACTCCCACTGCAGCTTGTTAAAGGATCTTTAAAGAGAGGCGTGTACACACACACACACACACACACACACACACACACACACACATATATACACATATACACACACACACACACACATACACAGAGAGAGGTTAATCAAGAAAACACACACACACATATACACACACAGGTTAATCAAGAAAACACACACACACACACACTGTTCAAACACATTTAGTAGAGTGGTCACACAGGGTTTGGGATCATGCACATACCAAAAGGACCCCTCTCCTTGACAGAGTACAGGTAACTACGGCGACAGAGGCAGACAGTTTCACCGTTCCTCTCCCCACAGAACTCATGGTCAGCACAGTCCATGTCCAGGCAGGGGTCTCTGGATGCTGAGGGAGGGGGAGGAGGAGGAGGGGGAGGTGGAGGAGGAGGAGGTGGAGGGGAGGAGGGGGAGGAGGAGGTGGAGGGGAGGGGGAAGGAGGAGGTGGAGGGGAGGAGGGGGAGGAGGAGGAGGAGGGGAGAAGGGTTTGATAAACAGACAGAGTAACATTAGAAATCACACACCCCCTACCGCACACACACACACACCCCATACCACACATACGCACACACACACCCCATACCACACATACACACACACACCCTACCGCACACACACACACACACACATACACAGGCGACCCAAACAGAATAGATGCATAGACAGGAAACATTGAGAATGTGACTTACGACAGTTGACCAAGGTACCGTTGAGAGCACAGGTTTCACAGGTGGTTGAATTGGTGACATTCTGACCCACACTGAGGCGAGACGTCCCTGCGGGGCACAGACACAAAGATAGGTCACCTAACCAGGCCCCGCCCACACCAGAGAGCTGTCTACCAGGCCCCGCCCACACCAGAGAGCTGTCTACCAGGCCCCGCCCACACCAGAGAGCTGTCTACCAGGCCCCGCCCACACCAGAGAGCTGTCTACCAGGCCCCGCCCACACCAGAAAGCTGTCTACCAGGCCCCGCCCACACCAGAGAACTGTCTACCAGGCCCCGCCCACACCAGAGAACTGTCTACCAGGCCCCACCCACACCAGAGAGCTGTCTCCCAAGCCCCGCCCACACCAGAGAGATGTCTACCAGGCCCCGCCCACACCAGAGAACTGTCTACCAGGCCCCGCCCACACCAGAGAGCTGTCAACCAGGCCCCGCCCACACCAGAGAGCTGTCTCCCAAGCCCCGCCCACACCAGAGAGATGTCTACCAGGCCCCGCCCACACCAGAGAACTGTCTACCAGGCCCCGCCCACACCAGAGAGCTGTCAACCAGGCCCCGCCCACACCAGAGAGCTGTCTACCAGGCCCCGCCCACATCAGAGAGCTGTCTACCAGGCCCCGCCCACATCATAGAGCTGTCTACCAGGCCCCGCCCACACCAGAGAGCTGTCTACCAGGCCCCGCCCACACCAGAAAACTGTCTACCAGGCCCCGCCCACACCAGAGAGCTGTCTACCAGGCCCCGCCCACACCAGAGAGCTGTCTACCAGGCCCCGCCCACACCAGAGAGCTGTCTACCAGGCCCCGCCCACACCAGAGAACTGTCTACCAGGATGTTAGATCTGTTGAAATTACCTGTATCACAGCCAACCAGGCCGAAATAAGTTACAGTGGAGATAGATGAAGAGATCGGGATCCTCTTTATGATGTCCCCTCCTTCAGTGGTATACCCAATATCCTATCAAGAGTAAAGACAATCAACCCATCACTATGGAGACCACATAGGACTGGACCAGGGGGGGCTGGTGGAGGTAGAAACACGTGTTTGATAAAATTCCTCATTCCTTCCATGCATTACAATGAGCCCATCCTAACATATTTTCTATTCCTTAAATTTGATCAATTCTAATTGTTATTAAATGTGTTTGTCAAAGCTGCTTGAAACATGGTGTTGCTATGACACCCTGAGAAAAGGCTCCACAGCAGTTCCTGACAGGTACCTTCCATATGATGGATGACACAGCCTCTTGGAATGTTTTAATATACAATAAACAATATACAAATAATATACTTACGCCGGTCAATGCCTTGTTGTAAACTACATATTGTAGAAAGGTGTTTCCGTCTTTGAGAACCCTGAAGAGCATCCTGGCCTGAGAAGGACCAGGAAGACAGCGTGAGCCTGGGCTCAGGTGATTCATGAGAAATACATTTCTTAATATACAGTCGTTTTTAGAACAGTTTCATAGTTGTGTTTAGAACAGTTTCATAGTTGTGTTTAGAACAGTTTCATAGTTGTGTGTAGAACAGTTTCATGTGTTTGATGTCTGTGTAGAAGAGGAGTAATTACACTTCTACTCCTGTGATACACCGCGCGAGTACTTTCTCGATCATTGTATTCTGTGCTGCCAGGAATGTTGTGTCGTTTAAAGTATTCCATTGGAGTAGTTATTTTCGTATATATATATATTGGATATATCGTCATACGAGGAATCTGTGGCCCCAGAATGCAGTCTCCCCATCCTGCACTGGGCCTCTCACCAAAACACAGAGTGAAATTGTCGGTACTGTACTGATGTGGGAGGAATGAGAGAACATGATGTCACTATATGATATTTAATGATGATATATATAATGATGTCATAATAACAGCTTTGATGGAGGTGACTTTGATTTTGACTCACAGTGGCATTAGTATAAGTCTTTCCAAAGAATTTGATTGGACATGAGCTGAAAGATATGGTATGGTCTTCTGCCCAGGCTGCACCTGAGACAAAGGGAGAGAGAGAGAGAGAGAGAGAGAGAGAGACACAGAGAGAGGTTGGTAACCAACCTAGTGACCAACAAGCAATTCTGGTGACGTTTGACGGGAGAATGGGAGAATGGAATGTATGTGACAATATGACAGACAGACAGACAGACAGACAGACAGACAGACAGACAGACAGAGGGAACACTATGTGACTTACCTGCACAGGTGAGCAGAACCAGGAGCGGCAGAACCAGCGGAGCTGAGCCCATGTTGGTGGAGTTTGACAGTGAAAGTGGAAACAGAGCTGCAGGGGAGAGAGTCTGTCTCAGTGACAACATGGATTGGAGAAACACTGGGCTGTTTGGCTTATTAGTCCAAAACTATTCCAAATCAAAATGAGCTGAGCCATCACAAACACAGAATAATAAACATGACTTAACATTAGAATGTGATGTACAGTGTTGGAGAAGCTACTCTGAAAATCAACTAACCCGAAATGACTATTAAATTACCATTTACTTTACAAAGGAAGAAGTAGAACTACACTAAAGCCCTTGATAGAAATACAGTTTGTCAAACTAAAGCTAATTTGAAAAAGTCGTTACCACATCAAAACTACTTCATCCAACACATGACAGTCAGTTACTGAAAGATGACTTGTACCTGTATGATATTTAACGCAGTCTCCTAACAAACAATACAATACAATACACACACACACACAAACACACACACACACACACACACACACACACACACACACACACACACACACACAGACACACACAGACACACATACACACACACCAAGTTTTACCAATAAAATTGTATTTTCTTTTGCAAAAACAGCCTGAAGGTTTTAGTTAAGTGGCAGCTTAGGGTGAACCCTAACCCTAACCTGTAAAGAATGTAGCTGGAGCGACACGTATAGAATATTCTAACTATTCTACATTCCTATTGTTGACCCACATGCAGGCACTGGGATCAATGTCAGTACTACAGTGCCCTCCATAAGTATTGGAAAGAGGAAGCATTTTGTCTTCTTTTAGCTCTGTACTCCAACAGTTTACATTTGAAATCAAACAATTACATGGATTGGAGAAACACTGGGCTGTTTGGCTTATTATTCCAAAACTATTCCAAATCAAAATGAGCTGAGCCATCGCAAACACAGAATAATAAACATGACTTAACATTAGAATGTGATGTACAGTGTTGGAGAAGCTACTCTGAAAATCAACTAACCCGAAATGACTATTAAATTACCATTTACTTTACAAAGGAAGAAGTAGAACTACACTAAAGCCCTTGATAGAAATACAGTTTGTCAAACTAAAGCTAATTTGAAAAAGTCGTTACCACATCAAAACTACTTCATCCAACACATGACAGTCAGTTACTGAAAGATGACTTGTACCTGTATGATATTTAACGCAGTCTCCTAAAAAACAATACAATACAATACACACACACACACACACACACACACACACACACACACACAGTGTAGGCACCATACCTCCGGAGATCTTCTCAGAGAGAGTGAGGCTCAACCCATCTGTTGTTGTCTCTTATAGGTGAGGAGAGGAGGGGGGAGAAGCCGCTCGTCAGGTGTTCAATGTCCCCAAACACTCCCATGTCACGCCCCTTCTCCGGTACGACCTGACCTTTAACCCTCGTATTGTCTTCACTTTTTGGACCCTTTGGAAGTCTTCGGGTCATTATTGGGGCTTTAAAAGCAATACAAAAATACAAATTTCCATTCAAAACTCTTTAACATATATTGTCTTTATCTCAATTCCAAACAATATAGATAACATGTATGATTAATATTCGCAATTAATCTCTGCTAGATCATATTTAACAGTGGAAGTGTAATTCGTTTTTTGTGATAAAGTTATAATTTATGTAAAAAATCTGCTATAATAAGGACTTGGGTGGAATGCTTATCCCTGAAAAGTTGAAATGAAACAATGTTTTCATTGATGTTTATTATTTTTGAGGAGATATTCTCATTTGATTTTCATCTTTATCTTATTATAATCAAAGCTGTGAAAAGCAAATACAGGTGATGAACGACAATAGAAACACAAGAACCAAACTTAGATCGATTTAGTCACTGGATATGAAATACATCTCTCAAAAATGTCTCAAAAATAATTTGAGATGATTTACAATAAATAGAAACACAAAACATGAACGAAATGTACACTGCTTTATTCACTGTCAATGAAATACAGTACACTGAAAAATACATCTTTCAAACAATTCTGAAATAATATTGGATACATACAATTTGAGAGTATGTGTCCTACAGATGTACTTTTAGCAGTTTCTGCATGTGGTTTGTGTCTTTGAGTCCTTTGAGGGTTCACACACCTCGCTGTGCTTCCTCTTGTTGCCACCAGCTGCAATCTAGAATAATGAAAATACTTTATTAGTTCAGGATTTTTTTCCCACCACATCTTCTAATAGTCAATTTCAATTTGACCCACATACATACAGAGATACTCAGAAACATACACACACACACACACACACACAGATACATGCACACATAAACAACAACAACAACAGGACACTTACTTCAGGCACTGGAGGTTGTGGTTGTGTGGGTCGTGCAGGTGGGACAGCAGGAGCCTCCTCCACCCTCCTCACTATGGCTAGAGAAGCTGGGTTCCTGGGCACATGTTGTCTCCTCTGTATGTGCGGTGTCACCAGTGCTCATAAGCATCACATTTTTGCCCTTTTTGGGTATGTAGGATACCAGGGCCATGTTGGCCGTAAACACAAAGTGGGAGGAATGGACTGGCCTGTTCGTTACAGTTAGAAGCTGAGGTGGGAGCTCTGTCTTATTTTTTCTGACTGTTCCACCCATTGTCAGCTTTCTTTTGAGAAGTTCCTGTCCCGGGCTGTACGATGTGAAAAAATTATCCCAAGTGATGTTGTGGCCACTGAGGCCCTGTGACATATCCAGTACCACCCGTGTCCCCTGGTGTCTCTCAGGGTCTCCTCCCTCTGGCTTCCCAGAATGTTTTGTAACAACATTGTACAGATTCTGTGTGTGTGTGTGTGTTTGTATGTGTGTGAGTGAGTGTGTGTGTGCATGTTTCTGTGAGTCTGTGTGTCTCTGTGTATATGCGGGTCAAATTGACCCGAAGACCTTGTGAAGGACATAAATGTGTAGGGGGGGTGTAGCATGTGCACTCAATGATTTTTTTTTCTTTGACATGTTCTTCACAGTAAATAAGCCAAGGCCATGGAGTTTCAGGTTGAAAAAATGTTTCCTTGTATATTTTTTCTTCAAGTAAAAATTTAAAACGGGTCAATTTGACCCGAAGACCACACAAGGGTTAAAATGGTATTTTCTTTTGCAAAAACAGCCTGAAGGTTTTAGTTAAGTGGCAGCTTAGGGTGAACCCTAACCTGTAAAGAATGTGGCTGGAGCGACACGTATAGAATATTCTAACTATTCTACATTCCTATTGTTGACGCACATGCAGGCACTGGGATCAATGTCAGTACTACAGTGCCCTCCATAAGTATTGGAAAGAGGAAGCATTTTGTCTTCTTTTAGCTCTGTACTCCAACAGTTTACATTTGAAATCAAACAATTACTACAAGGTTAAAGTAGAGATTCTCAGCTTTAATTTGATAAAACCAAGATTCCTAGAAGATAAAAGTGAGCCTTTAACCCAAAACAAAGAAGAGGTTAGCCAGTATGGGTAATAGTGAGTGAAGCAATAGTGACTGTTACACTATGGTTCATGTTCTTCGCTACAGTCTTAAACTATGGTTCATGGTTTATCACACACACACACACACACACACACACACACACACACACACACAATGGATAGACACACACACACACACACACACACACACAATGGATAGACACACACACACACACGCACACACACACACACACACACACACACACACACTACCTTGACATGCTAGGTTCATATTTAACTTTTACCTGACATGTAATTCACAGCCGTGACACAAGACACAAAATGTAGGCCTGTCCACTTGAGATATTGGGTTTAAACTGGAGGGACAATCAGAGTGAATATGATCTTTTGGTTAGAACTGGTTAGAAGTAGTCTAGACTAATGGTGACTGTGTTTGGTTAGAACTGGTTAGAAGTAGTCTAGACTAATGGTGACTGTGTTTGGTTAAAACTGGTTAGAAGTAGTCTAGATTAATGGTGACTGTGTTTGGTTAAAACTGGTTAGAAGTAGTCTAGACTAATGTTGACTGTGTTTGGTTAGAACTGGTTAGAAGTAGTCTAGACTAATGGTGACTGTGTTTGGTTAAAACTGGTTAGAAGTAGTCTAGACTAATGTTGTCTGTGTTTGGTTAAAACTGGTTAGAAGTAGTCTAGATTAATGGTGACTGTATTTGGTTTGGATGCAGATGCTGTAATAGCGTTGTAGGTCTTTTTAACTGTAGTACTATCTATTTGTCCCGTTCATTGACTGTGTGTGTCGTACGTTCCTCTACAGGTGTGTGTGTCTGTGTGTGTCTGTGTATGTCTGTGTGTGTGTGTGTGTGTGTGTGTGTGTGTGTACACTATGTGTTCACACCAGGTGTGTGTGTGTGTGCTATACGCTGTGTACTATGTATGTGTGTGTGGATAGATGAATTGATAGAGAGACAGAGAGACAGGGGTACTTCAGTGGAGAGGGTGGAGAGTTGAGTGGTTGAGAGTGGCAGAGTTGGTACAAGTATACAGTGAAATGCAAAAGTGACAGTGTGTGTGTGTGTGTGTGTGTGTGTGTGTGTGTGTGTGTGTGTGTGTGTGTGTGTGTGTGTGTGTCTGTGTGTGTGTGTGTGTGTACACTATGTGTTCACACCAGGTGTGTGCGTGTGCTATGCGCTGTGTACTATGTATGTGTGTGTGGATAGATGAATTGATAGAGAGACAGAGAGACAGGGGTACTTCAGTGGAGAGGGTGGAGAGTTGAGTGGTTGAGAGTGGCAGAGTTGGTTGGTTAACCGGATGAGAGTTTTTAGAGTTAACCCATTAAGAGGTTAATCCGCATGCATCATACTGACTGAAGCAGTTGTGACTGGTGAAACTCATTGTTCAGCCTACGCAGGAGCAAGAATTCCTCGTTGTCACTAAACCGGTATCATACAACCTGAGCTTTAAAATGCTATTTTCTTTTGCAAAAACAGCCTGAAGGTTTTAGTTAAGTGGCAGCTTAGGGTGAACCCTAACCCTAACCTGTAAAGAATGTGGCTGGAGCGACATGTATAGAATATTCTAACTATTCTACATTCCTATTGTTGACGCACATGCAGGCACTGGGATCAATGTCAGTACTACAGTGCCCTCCATAAGTATTGGAAAGAGGAAGCATTTTGTCTTCTTTTAGCTCTGTACTCCAACAGTTTACATTTGAAATCAAACAATTACATGGATTGGAGAAACACTGGGCTGTTTGGCTTATTATTCCAAAACTATTCCAAATCAAAATGAGCTGAGCCATCGCAAACACAGAATAATAAACATGACTTAACATTAGAATGTGATGTACAGTGTTGGAGAAGCTACTCTGAAAATCAACTAACCTGAAATGACTATTAAATTACCATTTACTTTACAAAGGAAGAAGTAGAACTACACTAAAGCCCTTAATAGAAATACAGTTTGTCAAACTAAAGCTAATTTGAAAAAGTCGTTACCACATCAAAACTACTTCATCCAACGCATGACAGTCAGTTACTGAAAGATGACTTGTACCTGTATGATATTTAACGCAGTCTCCTAACAAACAATACAATACAATACAATACACACACACACACAGACACACACACACACACACACACACACAGACACACACACACACACACACACACACACACACAAACACACATACACACACACCAAGATTTACCAATAAAATTGTATTTTCTTTTGCAAAATCAGCTTGAAGGTTTTAGTTAAGTGGCAGCTTAGGGTGAACCCTAACCTGTAAAGAATGTGGCTGGAGCGACATGTATAGAATATTCCAACTATGCTACATTCCTATTGTTGACGCACATGCAGGCACTGGGATCAATGTCAGTACTACAGTGCCCTCCATAAGTATTGGAAAGAGGAAGCATTTTGTCTTCTTTTAGCTCTGTACTCCAACAGTTTACATTTGAAATCAAACAATTCCTACAAGGTTAAAGTAGAGATTCTCAGCTTTAATTTGATAAAACCAAGATTCCTAGAAGATAAAAGTGAGCCTTTAACCCAAAACAAAGAAGAGGTTAGCCAGTATGGGTAATAGTGAGTGAAGCAATAGTGACTGTTACACTATGGTTCATGTTCTTCGCTACAGTCTTAAACTATGGTTCATGGTTTATCACACACACACACACACACACACACACACACACACACACAATGGATAGACACACACACACACACACACACACACACAATGGATAGACACACACACACACACGCACACACACACACACACACACACACACACACACACACACTACCTTGACATGCTAGGTTCATATTTAACTTTTACCTGACATGTAATTCACAGCCGTGACACAAGACACAAAATGTAGGCCTGTCCACTTGAGATATTGGGTTTAAACTGGAGGGACAATCAGAGTGAATATGATATTTTGGTTAGAACTGGTTAGAAGTAGTCTAGACTAATGGTGACTGTGTTTGGTTAGAACTGGTTAGAAGTAGTCTAGACTAATGTTGTCTGTGTTTGGTTAGAACTGGTTAGAAGTAGTCTAGACTAATGTTGTCTGTGTTTGGTTAGAACTGGTTAGAAGTAGTCTAGACTAATGGTGACTGTGTTTGGTTAGAACTGGTTAGAAGTAGTCTAGACTAATGGTGACTGTGTTAGGTTAGAACTGGTTAGAAGTAGTCTAGACTAATGGTGACTGTGTTTGGTTAAAACTGGTTAGAAGTAGTCTAGATTAATGGTGACTGTGTTTGGTTAAAACTGGTTAGAAGTAGTCTAGACTAATGTTGACTGTGTTTGGTTAGAACTGGTTAGAAGTAGTCTAGACTAATGGTGACTGTGTTTGGTTAAAACTGGTTAGAAGTAGTCTAGACTAATGTTGTCTGTGTTTGGTTAAAACTGGTTAGAAGTAGTCTAGATTAATGGTGACTGTATTTGGTTTGGATGCAGATGCTGTAATAGCGTTGTAGGTCTTTTTAACTGTAGTACTATCTATTTGTCCCGTTCATTGACTGTGTGTGTCGTACGTTCCTCTACAGGTGTGTGTGTCTGTGTATGTCTGTGTGTGTGTGTGTGTGTGTGTGTGTGTGTGTGTACACTATGTGTTCACACCAGGTGTGTGTGTGTGTGCTATGCGCTGTGTACTATGTATGTGTGTGTGGATAGATGAATTGATAGAGAGACAGAGAGACAGGGGTACTTCAGTGGAGAGGGTGGAGAGTTGAGTGGTTGAGAGTGGCAGAGTTGGTACAAGTATACAGTGAAATGCAAAAGTGACAGAGTGTGTGTGTGTGTGTGTGTGTGTGTGTGTGTGTGTGTGTGTGTGTGTGTGTGTGTGTGCCCCTGAGACAGGGAGAGAGAGAGGGAGACACACACACACACACACACGTCATTTTTAGTACTTCTATTTTTATTTTATTGTATTTTAAAACTTATTGTATTGTTGCACTAATCTGTGGCACTGTCACTTTTGCATTTCACTGTATACTTGTATGAACGTGACAAATAAAGAATCTTGAATCTTGAACATGTTGTCACTTGACTCACTAAACATTGACGCCTCTGGGCATGTGTGTGTGTGTGAGTGTGTGTGCGTGTCTGTGTGTGTCTGTGTGAGTGTGTGTGTGTGTGTGTGTGAGTGTCTGTGCGAGTGTGTGTGTGTGTGTGTATGTGTGTGTGTGTGTGTGTGTTTGTGTGTGTCTCCCTCTCTCTCTCCCTGTCTCAGGGGCACACACACACACACACACACACACACAGACACACACATGTTGTCACTTGACTCACTAAACATTGACGCCTCTGGACATGTGTGTGTGTGTCTGTGTGTCTGTGTGTGTGTGTCTGTGTGTGTGTGAGTGTCTGTGTGAGTGTGTGTCTGTCTGTGTGTGTCTGTCTGTGTGTCTGTGTGAGTGTGTGTGTGTGTCTGTGTGTTGTGATGGCCCAGCCGGTGAGCAGTGCCCCACAGAGACACCTGGTGGCCACAAGGGGGAGGCAAAGGCAGCCATGGGGTGTCGTGCTGGATGGGAGGTACTATCCCAGTTCTATGTCCTGGAGACTCCGCCACCAATCAGATGACTCAGCTCACCGCTCACAGGTGCGCTGAGTCAGCTCGGCGATCCTGAGGCCTTTTAAACTCCCCAGGACAAGCTGAAGACAGACTGGCTGGAGGAACGAGTCGAGACCAGACACCCGCTAAGCCAGTCTCATAAGCCAAACGGGAGAGAAAGCCTGGAAGACGGAGAGGAACCCCCCAACCGACCGGAGGAAGAGGTCAGTGAAAGGGACCCGATATCCCACTAACTTTGGCCTGTCTCTCTTTCTCTCTCTCTGACGACAAGAAGAACCCGGCGGAGCGCCGTAGCGCCAACCGCCAACCCGGTGAAGATTTGAGTTGCCTTTCGCCTCTCCCTTTTCCCCGCACCTTAGAAATAAAACCCTACGTTGATTTCACCGCAACCCCTGTTTCCGCCTGTTTCTATTCTCATTGGTTGACCCGCTGTTGCGCCTGTCGACCAGGCTCCCACAGTGTGTCTGTGTGAGTGAGTGTGTGTGTCTGTGTGAGTGTGTCTGTCTGTCTATCTGTGTGTGTGTGTGTGTGTGTCTCCCTCTCTCTCTCTCACACACACACGTTGTCACTTGACTCACTAAACATTGACGCCTCTGGGCGCGCGTGTGTGTGGGTGTGCGTGTGTGTGTGGAGCATCCAGAGAGAGACGAAGGAAAGGAGGGAGGGAAGGAAGGAAGGAAGGAAGGAAGGAAGAGAGGGATGAGTCTCACCTTCTCCTTCGCCGACAGTAAGGAAAGAAGAGAGGAAACAGGAAAGGAGGGAAGGGAAGGAGGGAGGGAAGGAGAGAGAGAGAGAGAGACAGGAGGGAGGGAGGGAGGGAGGGGAGAAGGAGGGGAGAAGGAGGGAGAGAGAGAGACAGGAGGGAGGGAGGGAGAGAGAGAGACAGGAGGGAGGGAAGGAGAGAGAGAGAGAGAGACAGGAGGGAGGGAGGGAGGGAGGGGAGAAGGAGGGGAGAAGGAGGGAGAGAGAGAGACAGGAGGGAGGGAGGGAGAGAAGGGGGGAGGGAAGGAGAGAGAGAGAGAGACAGGAGGGAGGGAGAGAAGGAAAGAAGGAGGGAGGGAGGGAGGGAGAGAGACAGGAGGGAGGGAAGGAGGGAGGGAGAGAGACAGGAGGGAGGGAGAGACAGGAGGGAAGGAAGTAAGGAAGACAGGAAAGGAGGGAGGGAAGGAGGGAGAGAAGAGAGGGATGAGTCTCACCTTCTCCCCGGCCGACGGCGTCTCAGAGGACCAGTCACTCAGCGTGGCGCGGATACAGTCCTGGAGCTACGGCAACAACAGACAGACAGGTCAGATGGAGAGACAGACAGGTCAGAGACAAACAGACAGACAGACAGACAGGTCAGAGACTGACAGACAGACAGACAGACAGAGGGACAGACAGGTCAGACAGTGTGAGTGTGTGTGTGTATGTCTGTGTGAGTGTGTGTGTGTGTGTGTGTGTGTGTATGTCTGTGTGAGTGTGTGTGTGTCTCTGTGTGTGTGTGTGTGTGTGTGTGTGTGTGTGTGTATGTGAGTGTGTATGTGTCTCCCTCTCTCTCTCCCTGTCTCAGGAGCACCCACACACACACACACACACACGTTGTCACTTGACTCACTAAACATTGACGCGTGTGTGTGTGTGTGTGTGTGTCTGTGTGTGTGTGTGTGTGTGTGTGTGTGTGTGTGTGTCTCCCTCTCTCTCACACACACACACATTGTCACTTGACTCACTAAACATTGACGCCTCTGGGCGCGCGTGTGTGTGGGTGTGCGTGTGTGTGTGTGTGGAGCATCCAGAGAGAGACGAAGTAAAGGAAGAGAGGGATGAGTCTCACCTTCTCCTCCGCCGACAGTAAGGAAAGAAGACAGGAAACAGGAAAGGAGGGAAGGGAATGAGGGAGAGAAGGAGAGAGAGAGAGAGACAGGAGGGAGGGAAGGAGGGAGAGAGGGAGAGAGACAGGAGGGAGGGAGGGAGAGACAGGAGGGAAGGAAGGAAGGAAGACAGGAAAGGAGGGAAAGAAGAGAGAGACAGGAGGAAAGGAGGGAGGGAAGGAGGGAGAGAGAGAGAGACAGGAAAGGAGGGAGGGAGAGAAGAGAGGGATGAGTCTCACCTTCTCCCCGGCCGACGGCGTCTCGGAGGACCAGTCACTCAGCGTGGCGCGGATACAGTCCTGGAGCTACGGCAACAACAGACAGACAGGTCAGATGGAGAGACAGACAGGTCAGAGAGAAACAGACAGACAGACAGATAGACAGACAGATAAGACAGAGGGACAGACAGGTCAGAGACAGCATGGCGCGGATACAATCCTGGAGCTGGAGGGCAACAAAAGACATACAGGTCAGACAGACAGACAGAGAGAGACAGGTCAGATAGAGAGACAGACAGGTCAGAGACAGCGTGGCGCGGATATAATCCTGGAGCTGAACGGCAACAACAGGTCAGACAGACAGACAGAAAATGACAATAAAACGACATATTTAGTATTTATTTAATCACATTCATAATACACACACACACACACGGTCAGTTCGTTAGAGCCAGTTAGCATTCGCCTTTAGCACCCCGTCAACACTGCACTCTGTAGGTAAATTCGTTAGCCCCGTTAGCATTAGCCTTTAGCACCCCGTCAACACTGCACTCGGTAGGTAAATTCGTTAGCTTCGTTAGCCCCGTTAGCATTAGCCTCTAGCCTCCCGACCCCCCCCCCGCCCTTCTTACCTCCTCACTCGGGGACGACGGACACTTCTTCTTCAGCCGGCTCCGGTTGACGAGGTTCCCGGTGTGGAGGTTGAGCGTCGTGGCCCGGGTCAGAAACGAGGTCCGGGTACCGGTACCAGAGGAGGAGCCGGAGGAGACGGTCCCAGAGCCGCCGGAGGAGACGGTCCCAGAGCCGCCGGAGGAGACGGTCCCAGAGCCGCCGGAGGAGCCGGTCCCAGAGCCGCCGGAGGAGCCGGTCCCAGAGCCGCCGAAGGAGCCGGTAGAGGAGACGGTACCACCGGGGGAGACGGTCCCAGAGGACCCGCTACGAGTACCAGAGGAGCCGCCGGTGTCGGTGGTTTCCATGGTGTCTGTCTCCCGTTCTCTCGTAAAGAAGAAGTAAATGTCGTAAAGATATAATAATAATAATAAAAATATATCGTAAAATGAGGGAGGGGTGGGGTTGTCTAGCAACGAGGAACAGTTGGTGGGTTTGAGGGAATGTCGTAAAGGAAAAGAAAATGTCGGAAAGGGACGGGATATGGTGGGTTACCTAGCAACGAGGGGGTGGGGAGAGTGTGTGTGTGGTTTGAAGGACTGTCGTAAAAATATTTTTTCAAAACAAATACGAACGGTGGAGGGAAAGGGGATGGGTTGCCTAGCAACGAGGGGGTGGGTTTGAAGGAATGTCGAGTAATGATGACACGACGCGTTTCCACACACACACACACACACACACGGTCAGTTCGTTAGAGCCAGTTAGCATTAGCCTTTAGCACCCCGTCAACACTGCACTCGGTAGGTAAATTCGTTAGCTTCGTTAGTTAGCCCCGTTATCATTAGCCTCAGAGCCGGTAGAGGAGACGGTACCACCGGGGGAGACGGTCCCAGAGGACCCGCTACGAGTACCAGAGGAGCCGCCGGTGTCGGTGGTGGTGGTGGTTTCCATGGTGTCTGTCTCCCCTTCTCTCGTAAAGAAGAAGTAAATGTCGTAAAGATATAATAATAATAATAATAATAATAATAATAATAATAATAATAATAATAGTAAATGTCGTAAAATAAGGGAGGTTGGTGTGTTTGAGGGAATGTCGTAAAGGAAAAGAAAATGTCGGAAAGGGACGGGATATGGTGGGTTACCTAGCAACGAGGGGGTGGGGAGAGTGTGTGGTTTGAAGGAGTTTCATAAAACATTTTTTTCTAACAAATGTCGTAAAATACGAACGGTGGAGGGAAAAGGGGGGGGGTTGCCTAGCAACGAGGAGGTGGGTTTGAAGAGCCAAACTACATGGTTCTACTAGCCCTAGGGTTAGGGTCAGGGTTTAGGGTTAGGGTTAAAGTTAACTCATCCCCTAGGGTTAGGGTCAGGGTCAGGGTTTAGGGTTAGGGTCAGGGTCAGGGTTAGGGTTAGGGTCAGGGTCAGAGTCAGGTTCAGGGTCAGAGTTAGGGTTAGGGTCAGAGTCAGGGTTAGAGTCAGGGTTAGGGTCAAGGTTAACTCGTCTCCTAGGCCTGTCTGCACATTTGGGTTGTCATGACGTTGCTAAGTGAAGTGTTAACACTGGAAAGAAAACGTCCCCTTTGGTTTCCACTGATGTTCTATTATACTAATGTTCTATTATACTAAGATTCTATTACACTAATGTTCTATTACACTAATGTTCTATTACACTGATGTTCTATTACACTGATGTTCAATTACACTAATGTTCTATTACACTGATGTTCTATTACACTAATGTTTTATTATACTAATGTTCTATTACACTAATGTTCTATTACACTGTTCTATTACACTGATGTTCTATTACACTGATGTTCAATTACACTAATGTTCTATTACACTAATGTTCTATTACACTGTTCTATTACACTGTTCTATTACACTGATGTTCTATTACACTGATGTTCTATTACACTGTTCTATTACACTGATGTTCTATTACACTAATATTCTATTACACTGTTCTATTACACTGATGTTCTATTACACTGATGTTCTATTACACTAACGTTCTATTACACTGTTCTATTACACTGTTCTATTACACTGATGTTCTATTACACTGATGTTCTATTACACTGTTCTATTACACTGTTCTATTACACTGATGTTCTATTACACTAATGTTCTATTACACTAATGTTCTAATACACTGATGTTCTATTACACTGTTCTATTACACTGATGTTCTATTACACTGATGTTCTATTACACTGTTCTATTACACTGATGTTCTATTACACTGATGTTCTATTACACTGTTTCATTATAAAAGATCTGTGATGTTATAAAGAATATTTCAGGTTCAAATTCTGGGTTTTTAGGATCCAGTGCTTATTGCTAACTGGCTGGATTCTAATCTCTCTGTTGTTGTAATACTAGTAAATGACCACCAGGTGGTGCCCCCATCTGAGGGCTAGAGGTCTGGGGGATAGGGGTCTGGGGGTCAGAGGTACTGCAGGGGACAGGAGAAGTCTTCTCATGAGAGCCATGCCTCCCATGGCAGGGAGCGGTACTGCAGGGGACAGGTGAAGTCTTCTCATGAGAGCCATGCCTCCCATGGCAGGGAGCGGTACTGCAGGGGACAGGTGAAGTCTTCTCATGAGAGCCATGCCTCCCATGGCAGGGAGCGGTACTGCAGGGGACAGGTGAAGTCTTCTCATGAGAGCCATGCCTCCCATGGCAGGGAGAGGTACTGCAGGAGACAGGTGAAGTCTTCTCATGAGAGCCATGCCTCCCATGGCAGGGAGAGGTACTGCAGGAGACAGGTGAAGTCTTCTCATGAGAGCCACGCCTCCCATGGCAGGGAGCGGTACTGCAGGGGACAGGTGAAGTCTTCTCATGAGAGCCATGCCTCCCACAGCCCACAGACAGAGAGGGGAAAAGCAGCCTGCACCTTGGCTGCCCCTCACAATGTCACATGATGGAGAGATATTACTGTACTAGATGATTACTATATAAAAATGAAGGAATGCATGGAAAGTGAAGTTCAGAACATGTACAGCGCCTTCTGAAGGTATTCAGACCCCTTCACTTTCTACACATTTTCTTGTGTTATAGACTCAATTTAAAATGGATTCAATTAAAAGAATTTGCCATCAATCCACACACAATACCCCAGAATGACAAAGCGAAAACACGATTTTTGAAATTTCTTCATTTATTAAAACTGAAATACAGAAATACCTCATGTACAGACGTATTCAGACCTTTTGCTATGACACTCTTAAAATTAGCTAAAATGCAAAAATGTCATCAACAAGTCACTCAATAAGTTGAATTAAGTCCATCTTAATGCAAGGATAATAGTTCATGTCATTTTGGAATAAATATCTTTGTTTTTATGGGGTCTCTGATTTGCATAGGAATCAATTACACACTGTGTAGATTAGGATGTTCCGAAGACACTGTCCATGTTGTACTGACAGAGAAGGAGAGCTGTCTTCACATCCACTCCCTGCTATCTTACACCCAGCAACGTAATCCAGCATCACAACTCAAACACCCAATCTAACCAACTCTTATATACATACAGACACTCTCTCCTGTGTTATTCTCAGAGTTCATCATCAGTCCGACTTGATCAGCTAATCATTCATCTGGATTGTTTCACTGTCAGTTGAATTTCTTCTATACATCCACTATCTCCTTGTGGTCCGAGGAAGACATTTGGGATGACAGGTCTCAGGCAGGGCTACTCATCTCAAGAGCTACACTGACACTACACACTGTTCACCACACACTGTACACTACACCCTACACACTACACGCTACACACTACAGACTACACACTACACACTACACCCTACACCCTACACATTGGGAGACGGAACATCTCAGTGAAAACACACCACCATCCAACTGCATCATGTTCTGATCCGTCATTTCTGAGCCTTTGGTGTTCAGTGTGATCTCCCTGAGACTAGTTTACACAGGGTCACTGAACAGTCAAAGCTACAAACCCAAAACCCTGGATAGAGGGGCTCAGTGAATGTGGAGTGGAATGTGTGCAGGAGGGTCCGTGTGTCAGAGGAGACGCTGTAGAAGGACAGAGTGCCGGCCGGCCAGTCCAGATACACTCCTACTCTGTGGGAGCCAGAGGAGGGGACAGGTATGACAGAGTACTTATTATTGTGACAGGCGGAGTAACTGTTACCAGAGCAGAACAGACTCCAGGACTTGTCATTGTTTCCCAACCCACAGTCATGACCCCATCCTCTCCTGCTGATTCCTTTATATGTTACTCCTATATATGCCTCTCCCCCACTCCACTCTACCTCCCAGTAACGGCGCCCAGTCAGACCCTCTCTACACAGCACCTGTGAGCAGTAGTCAAATCTCTCTGGGTGATCAGGATACGGCTGCTCCTCTCTCCCCCGTGTCACCTTTCTGTTCTCCTCAGACAGAGAGAGGAGTCTGTGTGCTGTGTTTGGGTCCAGTGTGAGCTCACAGGCATCTGATTGAGAGGGCAAAAATAATCATCAAATCAATACAATTGAATACCTTACAATATTCACAATGTGATCTTGTTATGTTATATTCACAAAATATTACTTATTTATTTAAAATGTTTTACAAGGGATACAACTAATTCACGTTTACTAATATTTTAGATTTACATATGAATACAATACTGGTGCTCTGTTTGAACTCTGCTGTACCCTGGTTCTTGAGTAATCTCACAGTCCTATTTTCTACAGTGCTGGTGACTTACATTTGATCAGCCCAGGTTTGAGCCTGCACTCTCCACCATGGTCCACACTATATCAACCACAGAAGAACCCACAGTGGTTGGATGACACACTCACAATCATGTGGAAAATAGATACAGTGCATTAATCTCATTGATACGTCCAGCCACATATTCAGCCTTTACCTGAGTATCTGTAGTTTACAGAGTGGATCTTTCTGTACAGCAGAGAGCAGCGCCAGTCCTGAGTCTCCTGGTTGATTGTAGCTAAGGTCCAGCTCTCTCAGGTGGGAGGGCTTAGACCTCAGAGCTGAAGCCAGAGAAACACAGCCTTCCTCTGGGACTCCACAGCCTGACAACCTGGGGAAATAGTGTCACTCCATCTGATATCAAGAATCTGATTATTCCTCTCTAATGTACATGTGCAGTTGTAATTCCTCTTCATTTGGCAGTTGAAAGGCCACATATGAATGAGGAATACAAATAAATACATGTAGCCAAACGATCACTGTGGTGCAATAATTCATGAGTGAGAGTTATAGTTGCTCTCAAAAGGGGAGCAAGCAACCATGGATACATTTGTATTCACTGGATTTCTACGTCTGGTATAATGTATTTGCTAGCTATTGGGTTAGTGCAGTATTGTGTAGTCCCATGAGCTGATCTAAGGCCAGGTGGGTCAGGATTTGATGAGAGTAAAGTTATTCAGACAGTGAAGACAGAGCAGCCCCCTCTGCCACCGCGTGCACACACACACACACACACAAACACACACACACACACAGTAATTGATTGGAAGATAATGATCATTGTCTGTCTCAATTATTGAGCCTTTCAGTGCGATTATCATTGATTCCATAGAATGATAATGTAACAGACACTTAGGAATGATGTGTCTGATAACAAGAATAGTCTGAGACCTCACCTCAGTGTCTGTAGTTGACAGTGTGGACTCCCCACTCCAGCAGAGAGCAGCTTCACCCCCCCGTCACCTAGATCATTATTACTGAGGTCCAGCTCTCTCAGGTGGCAGGAGTCTGAGCTGAGAGCTGAGGCCAACGCTTCAGAGCATCTCTCTGTGAGGTGACATCCATTCATCCTGAATGAGGAATACAAATAAATACATGCAGCCAAAAGATCACTGTGGTGCAAGAATTCATGAGTGAGAATTAGAGTTGCTCTCAACAGGGGAGCAAGCAACCCTGGATACATTTGTAGTCAATGAATTTCTAAGTCTGGTATAATATATTTGCTAGCTATTGGGTTAGTGCAGTATTGTGTAGTCCCATGAGCTGATCTAAGGCCAGGTGGGTCAGGATTTGAGGAGGGCAAACATATTCAAAGAGTGAAGACATAGCAGCCCCCGCTGTCACCATACACACACACACACACACACACACACACAGTAATTGATTGGAAGATAATGTACATTGTCTGTCTCAATTATTGAGCCTTTCTGTGAAAGTATCATTGATTCCATGGAATGATAATGTAACAGACACTTAGGAATGATGTGTCTGACAACAAGAATAGTCTCAGACCTCACCTCAGTGTCTGTAGTTGACAGTGTGGACTCCCCAGTCCAGAAGAGAACAGCTTCACCCCCCCGTCACCTAGATCATTATTACTGAGGTCCAGCTCTCTCAGGTGGCAGGAGTCTGAGCTGAGAGCTGAGGCCAACGCTTCACAGCATCTCTCTGTGAGGTCACATCCAATCAGCCTGAATGAGGAATACAAATAAATACATGCAGCCAAACGATCACTGTGGTGCAAGAATTCATGAGTGAGAGTTATAGTTGCTCTCAACAGGGGAGAAATTAACCTTGGATACATTTGTAGTCGCTGGACTTCTACGTCTGGTATAATATATTTGCTTGCTATTGGGTTAGTGCAGTATTAGGCCAGGTGGGTCAGGATTTGAGGGCAAACATATTCAGAGAGTGAAGACATAGCAGCCCCCCTCCCACCACACACACACACACACACACACACACACATATACATTATATAGTAATTGATTGGAAGATAATGTACATTGTCTGTCTCAATCAATGAGCATTTCTGTGCAAGTATCATTGATTCCATCGAATTAAAATGTAACCGACACTTAGGAATGATGTGTCTGACAACAAGAATAGTCTCAGACCTCACCTCAGTTTCTGTAGTTGACAGTGTGGACTCCCCAGTCCAGCAGAGAGCAGCTTCACCTCCCCGTCACCTAGATCATTATTACTGAGGTCCAGCTCTCTCAGGTGGCAGGAGTCTGAGCTGAGAGCTGAGGCCAACGCTTCACAGCATCTCTCTGTGAGGTCACATCCATTCAGCCTGAATGAGGAATACAAATAAATACATGAAGCCAAACGATCACTGTGGTGCAAGAATTCATGAGTGAAAGTTATAGTTGCTCTCAACAGGGGAGCAAGCAACCATGGATACATTTGTAGTCACTGGATTTCTACGTCTGGTATAATATATTTGCTTGCTATTAGATTCATGCAGTATTGTGTAGTCCCATGAGCTGATCTAAGGCCAGGTGGATCAGGATTTGAGGAGGGCAAACATATTCAGAGAGTGCAGACAGAGCAGCCCCCCCTCCCACTACACACACACACATACACACACACACACTCACACCACACACCACACACCACACACACACACACACACACACACACACCCACACACACACACACATACACTCACTATAGTACTCGATTGGAAGATAATGTACATTGTCTGTCTCATTTATTGAGCTTTTCTGTGCAAGTCTCATTGATTCCATCGAATGATAATGTAACAGACACTTAGGAATGATGTGTCTGACAACACCAATAGTCTCAGACCTCACCTCAGTGTCTGTAGTTGACAGTGTGGACTCCCCAGTCCAGTAGAGAGCAGCTTCACCCCCCCGTCCCCTAGTTCATTATTACTGAGGTCCAGCTCTCTCAGGTGGCAGGAGTCTGAGCTGAGAGCTGATGCCAACGCTTTACAGCATCTCGCAGTGAGGTGACATCCATTCAGCCTGAATGAGGAATACAAATACATGCAGCCAAAAGATCACTGTGGTGCATTATGATAAGAATTCATGAGTGAGAGTTATAGTTGCTCTCAACAGGGGAGCAAGCAACCATGGATACATTTGTAGTGACTGGATTCCTAGGTCTGGTATATTTTTCTTCAGAATAAATACAAGCATTAAGTCATTTTTTGTGATGTGTTCAATCATTTCCAGTTGCATGTCGCCGCACCTAATTACCATATAATTACATTTTCGTCCAAAACCCTTACATGGGCTGTTTTGGTATTTTAACATATTTCACTAGAAAAACATGTTTTCTAATCATGTCACTTCATTTTAAAGGTGAAATCATCATGTATCCATACTTTTCATGCCTTAAATGATGGATTGAGCTACCAGTTGGAGATGAGTGGTGAGCTCCTTCCAACTGCACCAACTGTAAACTTACTGGCTAGTGAACTGACTCATTCCACTTTCACTAAAATAAAGCTGACAAACTCATTAGCTGAACTGTGAACACAGCCAGCCATGTTATTATATATGCCACCTATGTTATTTGCTTAATGTCAGACCAAACGTCTTCATTTGAGCTGCGGTGTGAGAATCCGTGGTACCGCGAGTGGCATGAGATAGTCGTTTGTGGGGGGACATGCAGCGTTCGGCCTGTAGAGGGAGCTACAGGACCGTAGCCAGGGTTACGGAAACGAGGCTTCTTTGCGCACCTGCTGATAATGAAGCCTTGTTGGCTAAATGGTTTAAGATGTGTGTGCCTCTGCTTTGGAAGAGGAGGGCTGAAAAGACTGGAAAGTCACAAAATAGAGCGAAATAAACTACCATTCCCTCATCCCAACACTGCGTCTGCCTCTGCCTCTGTGTGTTACGAACATTGTTACATCGTTAAAAACAGAGTCAACGTCAGGAGTGGATTTCTCCAAACCAGTGTTCAGTACTCCGACTGGAACTGGCTCTTTCTACCTCATTATTGGGAGTCGAGACACAAAGCGACTGAACATGATGGAGCAAGTCGCATATTTGTTTGTCAATAAAACATGAAAGATAAGTGTGCAATCCATTAATGAATGACTTTTGACCTTGTGATCAATAACTCAGTTTCTTCCATTTAATCCATAAATCATAATAAGTGATCACATACTCCATTCATAACCCAAGTTTCAATGCAGTGTTTTGTCCATCTACTTACAGTGCTGTCTTAGAGGTTGTGACCACTGGCAGCAGCCTCAGAAGACCCTCTTCTGATTTTGAGTATTTCTTCAGGTCAAACACATCCAGCTCCTCTTCTGAAGTCAGCAACACAAAGACCAGAGCTGACCACTGTGCAGGTGAGAGTTGGGTTTCTGAGAGACGTCCTGAGCTCAGGTATCTTTGGATCTCCTCCACTTGAGAATGGTCATTCATCTCATTCAAACAGTGGAACAGATTGATGCACCTCTCTGGAGAGGGATTCTCCCTGATCTTCTCCTTGATATACTTGACTGTTTCCTCATTGGTCTGTGAGCTGCTTCCTGTCTGTGTTAGAAGGCCTCGTAGGAGATTCTGATTGGACTCCAGTGAGAGGCCCAGGAGGAAGCGCAGGAACAGGTCCAGGTGACCATTCTCACTCTGTAAGGCCTTGTCCACTGCACTCTTGTGTAAGTCGACCAGAGGTGTGCGTCTCAGTGATGACCATAGCTTCCTGGATGAGGATTTTTGTTTGACCAGTGGATTCTCATTGCTGATGTTGCATGTGAGGAACACATATAAAGCAGCTAGAAACTCCTGGATGCTCAGATGCAAAAAGGTGAACACCTTGTGCAGCCCACACTCCACTCTGAAGATCTGAGTGCACACTCCCGAGTACACTGTGGCTTCTTCGACATCAATGCCACACTCTCTCAGGTCTTCCTCATAGAAGATCAGATTGCCATTTTCCAGCTGTTTGAAGGCCAGTTTTCCCAGTGACAGAATTAGCTCGTTATCCCACTGTGGATCTCTGTAATGGTCTCCAAGGTACTTCACATTCCTCTGTTTGATCTGAAATACCAGGAAGTGTGTGTACATCTGTGTCAGAGTCTTGGGCATTTCTCCTCTCTCTGCTTCACCCAACAGTCTCTCTAGGGTAGTGGCTGAGAGCCAACAGAACACTGGTATGTGGCACATGATGTGGAGGCTCCTTGATGACTTCATGTGTGTGTTGATTCTGCTGGCCAGGTTCTCATCACTGATTCTCTTCCTGAAGTACTCCTCCTTCTGTGGGTTGTTGAACCCTCGTACTTCTGTAACCTGGTCAACACACTCAGGAGGGATCTGATTGGCTGCTGCAGGTCGGGAGGTTATCCAGAGGAGAGCAGAGGGAAGCAGATTCCCCTTGATGAGGTTTGTCAGCAGCACGTCCACTGAGGTTGACTCTGTGGCATCACAACATGTCTCGTTGTTCTGGAAGTCTAGAGGAAGTCGACACTCATCCAGACCATCAAAGATGAACAGAACTTTATACTTGTCAAAGTTGGAGATTCCTGATTCTTTTATTTCAATGAAGAAATGACCAAGAAGTTCATTCAAACTGCATTTCTTCTCTTTCATTAAATTCAGCTCCCGAAAAGGAAGTGGAAATATGAACTGGACATCCTGATTGGCTTTTCCTTCAGCCCAGTCCATAATGAACTTCTGAGTAGAGACTGTTTTTCCAATGCCAGCAACTCCCTTTGTCAGCACATTTCTCATTGGTTTGTCTTGTCCAGGTAAAGGCTTGAAGATGTCGTTGCATTTGATTGGTGTCTCCTGTCTTGCTGGTCTCCTGGATGCTGTCTCAATCTGTCTGACCTCATGTTCGTTATTGACCTCTCCACTTCCACCCTCTGTGATGTAGACCTCTGTGTAGACCTTATCGAGAAGTATTGGATTGCCTTGCTTAGCTATTCCCTCAAACACACACTCAAACTTCTTCTTCAGGGTGGACTTGAGTTCTTGTTGGCACACCACAGCAAGCTCACCTGAATGATAAAACAATTGACAAAATATTCCTGGACACTTTACATTAAGTTGACCCAATACCTGCAGTAACTGTAAATATATATACATATATATATATATATATATATGTATATATTATATATATATATATATATATGTATATATATATGCCATTTAGCTGACGCTTTTATCTAAAGCGACTTGCATTGCAGTGAGTGCATACATTTCAGTATATATGGTCCCAGCAGGAATCAAACCCACAACCTAAGCGTTGTTAAAGCCATGCTCTACCGACTGAGCCACAGAGGACCACATGTTGTAGTAATTAACAAGTTGTTATAGAGTAATTAATTACATAGTATGTAGTGTAGTTGAATGATATATTACTACACGTGTAGGAAAGAACAGTCCTTATTCCATCTGTGTTATAGGAAACTGTCCAAACCCATTACTATGCAATTATACAGAAACATCCAATCTTGTTACTGGAGTAATAATAAATAAATAAATAAAGACAGAGACACTAAGTTATAGAGGCAATATAATATAAAGAGTGACCAAATAGGGATATACATCATAATTACAGTTAGTGATGTTTATATTTCCAATAATATTTCAGCCCAGTACCACTTCTCTGTGAAAACACATGAGGTCTCTTACGTTTCTCCAGTGTGTCAGCGAGCTCCTTCTGGTTCATGTTCCTCAGGACATGCAGTGTGATCTTCAGAGCCCCTTCTCTGGCACTGCTCTCCTGCTTCTCTTCTTCTTCATCATCCACCACCTTTTCCTCCCCCTGACTCTCAAAGCACTCTGGGTAGTCTTGAGAAATAAGCCTCTTGAACCTCTTCAGCTCATTTCTCAGTAAAGTGATGACATTGTCTTCAAGCGACTGAAACATTTAGAATAATAAAGTGGACTGAGATAGACAATAATGGGTAAACCTTTACACACAGTAAAGAGACTAAATACAAAAAACACATCGCTTGACTTTGGCATGCAATTGAAACAAGAAAAAAATAACTTTTGTATGGGGATGACTCTGCCATCTTCAATGTCATACTTTCTATTTAGCTCACCCTGAATATGGAGGCCAGTTCACTTTGACTCTGGACAGACTGACCACTGGGAATCTCTGACTCTGGTCTCTCCACCTGGTAACCGGGGATTCTGGGTAAAAACAAGAAATAAGCAGATATCTTGATCCAGAAAAGTGTGAATGAGGCCCAGTTACCCAAATAGAATACCTTAAGTGTGTATACCGCAAGACATAGTTCCTGGGTCAGATGAATATGACAACAAACTAACATTGGTGGATGGTGTAGCCAGTCCAAATTAATATATCTGTATAGTAAGTAGCTTTTAGGTTTTTAGTGGCCATCTCCCTCCAGGATCCGCTCTCCTCCTCCCTAGACACGCCTTCTACGGAGTGTTGTAACATGTGACATTGTGAAACTGTTGCTCCAGTTTGCATTGAACTACAGTATATCTACATTCCTATGTCTAACATTTAAAATTCTGCCTTTAATGATTGTTGAATTGTGTGCCTTATTCCCATGCTCCCTCCTTGATAGTAGAACCTGAGTTCATTATAGTTTCCTCCGAGGACCTCATGAAACAAACAGGTGGTGTAGTCTAGCAGTTCGTTCATCCCATCCCCCATGATACACCTACCCTTGTTTAGGAGTGACGGTTCCTTGTCTGAAGTGTATTGGTTGTACCACAGACCAGTCACTTGTCATGGAAACACAACTGGGTACAGGTGAGGCTGGACTCTTCTGCTGGACCCTGTCAAACACAAAGACACCCACATTCTCACATTCATTAACAGTCGACAGTGAACATTAGATTAGATTAGATTCAACTTTATTGTCATTGTGCAGAGTACAAGTACAGAGACAACGAAATGCAGTTAGCGTCTAACCAGAAGTGCAAAATAGCAGAAAGTGCAATGAACAGTATTTACAGGTAGTGCAATATATGATCAGTAGTAGTGCAGTATAATATAGTATAATATAAGCAGTATAATATAGCAGTGCAGTATAGCAGTATGTGAGTAGCAGTAGCATTATAGCAGAATAAATAGTTACAGTAAATAGTTACAGTATGAGCAGTGTAGCAGCATATGAGCTGTATGGGTAATGCAGTCTAGCAGTATATATGTATTAACAGTATTAACAGTAACATGAGGTAGATGCAGAATAAATATAAATATGGAATGCCGTATAAACAGTATAAACAAGTATGTACAGTATGTGCAGTAGTATTAAAGAAAATATAGGATATGTGCATTATGTGCATTGAACAGTATGAACAGGTATGTACAGAAGAGCAGTGGTATTGAGTAGGAGAAGGGGAGGGGAGTATAGTGCAGTAGTGCAATTGTCCGGGTGGGGGGGGGGGTGGGGGTTGCGGGGGTAGTAGGTTGTCAGGTAGGTGTAGTGTTCGAGTTCAGCAGGGTGACAGCCGCAGGGAAGAAGCTGCCTCTGAACCTACTGGTTCGGGTGCGGAGAGACCTGTAGCGCCTCCCGGAGGGGAGTGGGGTGAAAAGTGTATGGTTGGGGTGAGAGATGTCCTTGACGATGCTGCGTGCCTTACGCAGGCATCGTTTGCCCTGGACAGCCTCGATGGAGGGGAGTGAGGAACCGGTGATGCGTTGGGCAGTTTTCACCACCCTCTGCAGTGCTTTCCGGTCCGATGCCGAGCAGTTGCCATACCATACTGTGACACAGTAGGTAAGGATACTCTCGATGGTGCAGCGGTAGAAGTTCACCAGGATCTGAGGAGATAGATGGACCTTCTTTAGTCTCCTCAGGAAGAAGAGACGCTGGTGAGCCTTCTTTATCAGGGTGGAGGTGTTGAGGGTCCAGGAGAGGTCCTCAGAGATGTGGACACGCAGAAACTTGAAGCTGGTGACTCGCTCCACCTCAGTCCCGTTGATGAGGATGGGGGTGTGTGCGCCAGCTTTAGACTTCCTGAAGTCCACAATGAGTTCTTTGGTCTTCTTGGTGTTGAGAGCCAGGTTATTGTCGTTGCACCACACTGTTAGGTGCTGGACCTCCTCCCTGTAGGCCGACTCATCGTTGTTGCTGATGAGACCGATCACCGTTGTGTCGTCTGCAAACTTAACAATGGTGTTTGAGCCATGTACAGGTGTGCAGTCGTAGGTGAAGAGGGAGTAAAGGAGGGGGCTCAGCACACAGCCTTGTGGAACGCCGGTGTTCAGGGTGAGGGTTGAGGAGGTGTGGTTGTGAAGCCTAACAGACTGCGGCCTGTTGGTTAAGAAGTCTAGAATCCAGTTGCAGAGGGAGGGGTTGATGCCCAGTTGCCTGAGTTTGGAGATCAGTTTGGAGGGGATGATGGTGTTGAATGCTGAGCTGAAGTCAATAAACAGCATTCTCACATAAGAGTTAGTCTTGTCGAGGTGGGACAGGGCGGAGTGAAGTGCCGTTGAAATGGCATCCTCTGTACTCCTGTTCTGCCGGTAGGCGAATTGAAAGGGGTCCAGTGTGGGTGGTAGGCAGGTCTTGAGTTGAGCTAAGACCAGCCTCTCGAAGCACTTCATGATGATGGGCGTGAGTGCCACTGGTCGGAAGTCATTTAAGCTCGTTGCAGTGGAGTGTTTTGGCACCGGCACGATGGAGGTGGTTTTGAAGCACGCGGGGACAGCTGCTTGGGCTAGGGACAGGTTGAATATGTCAGTCCAAACCTTAGTCAGCTGCACAGCGCAGGCCCTGAGGACGCGTCCGGGGATCCCATCAGGACCAGCAGCCTTGCGTGCGTTAGTCCTGCTCAGTGCCGCACACACGTCGGTGGGGGATAGAGTGAGGGGCTGGTGATCCGCAGGGAGCACAGCCTTGGTGGCCACCTCCTTGTTGTCCCTGTCAAAGCGGCCGTAGAAGTGGTTCAGCTCATCAGGGAGGGAGGCGTCAACGGAGAGGGGTGAGGTGTTAGATGGTTTGTAGTCAGTGATGGCCTGGATGCCCTGCCACATGCGTCGGGGGTCAGAGTTGTTTCTGAAGTGATCCTCTATCCTCAGCTTGTGGTTGTGCTTGGCCTTTTTGATGCCCCTCTGCAGATTAGCCCTGGATGAGCTGTAGGCCCGAGCATCCCCTGATCTGAAGGCAATGTCGCGTGCCTTCAGCAGGAGTCGGACCTCACTGTTCATCCATGGCTTCTGATTAGGGAAAGTGGTGATCCGCTTGAGTGTGGTGACACTGCTGATGTTGGAATTGATGTAGTCCAAAACAGATGAGGCATATGAATTAATGTCCGTGTGGGAGTCATGGGTGGCCTGAGTGGCAAACACACCCCAGTCAGTGTTTCCAAAACGCTGCTGGAGCGCTGAGTCAGCTCCCTCTGGCCAGACCTTGACTGTCCTCACTGTAGGTTTCACTCGTTTGATGAGTGCTGAGTACTTGGGCAGTAGGAACAATGAGAGGTGGTCTGATTGACCTAGGTGGGGGAGGGGAACGGCTTTGTACGCATCAGCCATGCTGGTGTATACTTGGTCCAATGTCCTGTCTCCTCTGGTGGGGCAAGAGACATTTCGGTGGAATTTGGGCAGTACAGTCTTTAAGTTGGAGTGATTGAAGTCACCCGCGACAATGAAGGCTGCCTCGGGCAGATGTTCATGAGTGGGTATTTGTGTTGTCAGACACCAAAATTCTCACATGTTTAACAGAAGGTAATGGATGTCATGTGTTGATATGAGTGTGTGTCTGTGTGTCCAAGATCTTGACGACTAGGATTAAACCTCAAACTAACCTTTGACCAGAATGAGGAGGTCTTTCTCCGAAGTGTATTGGAATTTCCATAGAGTGGTCACTCTTCATGGACACACAGCTGGGTACAGGTGAGGCTGGTCTCTCCTGCTGGACCCTGTCAAACACAAAGACACCCACATTCTCACATTCATTAACAGTCGACAGTGAACATCACATGTTCATGAGTGGGTATTTGTGTTGTCAGACACCAAAATTCTCCCTTGTTTAACAGAAGGTAATGGATGTCATGTGTTCATATGAGTGTGTGTCTGTGTGTCCAGGATCTTGATGACTAGGATTAAACCTCAAACTAACCTTTGACCAGAATGAGAAGGTCTTTCTCCGAAGTGTATTGGAATTTCCATAGAGTGGTCACTCTTCATGGACACACAGCTGGGTACAGGTGAGGCTGGTCTCTCCTGCTGGACCCTGTCAAACACAAAGACACCCACATTCTCACATTCATTAACAGTCGACAGTGAACATCACATGTTCATGAGTGGGTATCTGTGTTGTCGGACACCAATATTCTCACATGTTTAACAGAAAATAATGGATGTCATGTGTTCATATGAGTGTGTGTCTGTGTGTCACAGGATCTTGACGACTAGGATTAAATCTCAAACTAACCTTTGACCAGAATGAGAAGGTCTTTCGCCGAAGTTTATTGGAATTTCCATAGAGTGGTCACTCTTCATGGACACACAACAGGGTACAGGTGAGGCTGGTCTCTCCTGCTGGACCCTGCATTACAAGGTGGAGTTGTGTTTTTAAATGTGCCATATGAGCTGAGCTTCTAGAGCCAGTTCCACAGCAGGGTGGCATTGTGAAGGACAGAGTGTTAATGAATGTGTCTTTGTTTCATTCAGGGGATCCCCATTACCATGGAGGGTTGGGGTGCGCTGGGAGGAGGAGAGTGGGGACGGTGTGGCCAGTCCAAATTAATATATCTGTATTGTCAGTAGCTTTTAGGTTTTTAGTGGCCATCTCCCTCCAGGATCCGCTCTCCTCGTCCATGAACACACCTTCTAGTGAGTGTTGCAACACTGTCTGTTGCTACAGTTTGCATTGAACTACAGTATATCTACATTCCTTTTTTTAACATTTGAAATTCTGCCTAACATTGTCTGTTGCTCCAGTTAGTATAAAGTACAGTATATCTACATTCCTGTGTCTAACATTAATGTGGTTATGAATGAAGTATCTATCATCATCATCATCATCATCATCTTCATGGTAAATGCCCTCCAGAGACTCTTCTCTTACCCCATGTCTTCAACCTCCCCAGAGAGACTCATTTTCGAGGCAGTGGTCCCCTCCTCTCTCTCCCGAGAGAGACTCATTTTAGAGGCAGGGGTCCCCTCCTCTCTCTCCCCAGAGAGACTTATTTTAGAGGCAGTGGTGCCCTCTTCTCTCTCCTCTCCTCAAAGAACCTCCTGCTATAAACCTGAACAATGAACACACGCAGCACGTTAAAGGAGACGAAAGACTAAACACACACACACACACACACACACACACACACACACACACGAACATTCACACATGCATTTTCATGCTGCAGGAAATAAACTTAGAAGAATGACCAAGGGGAAATCTTAAATTTGAAATTTAATGATCATTTGATTGATGATGTGATGTGGGACTCACTCAACAAGGTCTATGCAGGGTTCAAGAGTCACGGTTGTCTGCTGGTCCAGGACAAGGTCTAGGCAGGGTTCAACAGTCACGGTTGTCTGCTGGTCAAGGACAAGGTCAATATCTGGTCAGACAACTGGAATGTTGAGTCAACTTGTCTGAAGGGAGAAGTCAAAGTCAAAGTCAAAGTCAGAGTCAAAGTGGCTTTATTGTCAATTCTTCACATGTCAAGATATACAAAGGAATCGAGAGGACGTTTCTCACTCTCCCACGGTGAGACAGATAAAGTGCCCAGGCACAACAGATAACACATACTAAAAGTAAAACATTCAATAAAAATAATTTAAACAGTGCAAAAAGAGCAGTCAGTAAAGACAGTAAATAGTAAATAGCAGCCGAATACTGTGTATTCTGTGTACAAATAATAGTGCAATAGTAGATTGTAGCAATAGAATAGTGGATTGTCCAGAGTCCGTAGTGTTTTTAGGGGGGGGGGGGCTGAAGGGGGGGGGGGGGGTTGGGAGGGGGGGGGGGTGGTTTCAGCTTCCTGGCAGCTTGGAGGATGTGGCTGGGGGAAGTGAGGGGAGAGAATTTAGCTTCCTGACAGCTTGGGGTATGAAGCTTTTCGTGAGTCTGGTGGTGTGGGCACAGAGGCTCCTATACCTTCTTCCAGAAGGCAGGAGGCTGAACAGACTGTGTGCGGGGTGGCTTGCGTCGCTCACAATCGAGGTAGCTTTGCGGGTGAGGCGGGTGGAGTAAGTCTCTTGCAGGGAAGGGAGTGGGGCACCAATGATCTTAGCAGCTGTGTTCACAATGCGTTGCAGTGCTTTCCTGCTGTGTTCGGTGCAGCTACCGCCCCACACAGTGATGCAGCTGGACAGGATGCTTTCAATGGTGCCTCGGTAGAATGTTGTCAGGATAGGTGTGGGAGCTTTCGCTTGCTTCAGCTTGCGGAGGAAGTAGAGGCGCCGCTGGGCTGTCTTCGCCAGTGATGCAGTGTTGGTGGTCCAGGAGAGGTCCTCACTGATGTGCACCCCCAGGAATTTGGTGCTGCTAACTCTCTCCACAGCAGCACCGTCGATGGTCAGTGGTGGGTGTTCGGTGTGCCCTCTCCGGAAGTCGACCACAATCTCCTTCATTTTGCTGACATTCAGCAGGAGGTTGTTGTCTCTGCACCACGTGGTCAGAAGGTTGACCTCCTTCCTGTAGTGGGTCTCGTCGTTCTTGGAGATGAGACCCACCAGAGTTGTGTCGTCCGCAAACTTCACCATGTGATTGGTGCTGTAGGTTGGTGTGCAGTCGTGAGTCAGCAGGGTGAAGAGCAGGGGACTGAGCACACAGCCTTGGGGGGCCCCTGTGCTGAGTGTGATGCTGCTCGAGGTGTTGTTGCCGACTCGTACTGCTTGTGGTCTCTCACTGAGGAAGTCCAGCAGCCAGTTGCAGAGGGAGGTGTTGAGCCCCAGCTGGTCCAGTTTACAGATCAGTTGTTGCGGGATTATGGTGTTAAATGCTGAGCTAAAGTCTATGAAAAGCATTCTCACATATGAGTCTGCTTTTTCCAGGTGGGTGAGGGCTGGGTGGAGAGCAGAGCAAGAAGTAAATCTTCACCAACAGTTCTTTGTAATTGGCTCGGTCAACGCCTCCCATTTGCTGTACAACGTGGAGTAGAGAGCTGCGTGTGTCGAGGAGGGCCACATCTCTCTCTCCTCTATCCCCGGAGCTTTTTCTTTCTACTCTGAGGAGGTTTGTACACCTTATAGACTAGGATAGATTCTTTGATTCTCTGTCAGATATCGATATACTGTATGTGTATATTATTATAGTAAATTATATATTAGATCTCTATATTATTATAGTAGATTATATTATTATAGTAGATTATATATTATATGTACTATATTATTATAGTAGATTATATATTAGATCTCTATATTATTATAGTAGATTATATATTAGATCTCTATATTATTACAGTAGATTATATATTAGATGTACTATATTATTATAGTAAATTATATATTAGATCTCTATATTATTATAGTAGATTATATTATTACAGTAGATTATATATTAGATGTACTATATTATTATAGTAGTTTGTATATTAGATCTCTATATTATTACAGTAGATTGTATATTATATCTACTATATACTAAGGAGACGCCCGCCACTTTAAAACACAAACAATACTGTAGTTGTAGATGGACAAACATGCGTATCAGACAGGCACCTGTCATAGTTGTCAGGCAGATGAAGCCAGCTCAGCCTGAATATGGAGGCCAGGTCAGTTTGACTCTGGACCGTAACTGTTAATATCATCTGATACATCATAGTCATAGTACCCTTTCTTCCTGGTTAATTATCAACAACAACATGTACACTTACACAACTTTTACTGCTCAGTATCATAGCTCACACTACACTACACTACACTACACACCACACCACACCACACAACACTACACTACACTACACTACACTACAATACACTACACACCACAACACACACAACACCACACTAAAACACTACACAACACACCACAACATAATTTAAAGTAGGTCACAAGAAAACAGATGGTCCTAGAACATTTGGAGAATGAACGCAGTAAAGAGGGGTGAGGTCAGATTGAGGGGTTTGCTATAGGTGAAGATAACAAAGGATCAAAGCTGGAGAAACCAGGATAGAGTAATTAAAAGCTAGGGTAATTAAGTAATAAACAAAGGTATAAACAGCCAGAACAAAAGGCTTTTTTAAATCAGCCTGGGCATCAGCAAGGTCTGACCAGACTAACTGGCGCCAGCCAGGTAGGCGGCGCACAACTTGATGATGAAATATAGATCTTGAATGTTATTGGTGCATGTAGACAGGAAACAGACATACGTTGAATAGAAGGTGTTAACCTGTGTGAAGTCTATGAAGGCAGGTGACTGAAGAGATAACGGGGTCAACTTTGCAAACCTGAACGGCTAAATATTCTCCGTGAATAAAGTCTTTGAATGAATCAACAGCTCTGGTTAACGGTATTTTATTTAAAAGTATTATAACTTAAATTCTAACACTAACCATAACCCAAGCACACCACACCACACCACACCACACCACACCACACCACACCACACCACACCAAACTAAAACACTACACAACACACACACCACACCACACCACACCACACCACACCACACCACACCACACCACACCACACTACACTACACACCACAACACAACACACCATGGAACACAACACACACTCCACAACAAAACACACCACAACACAACACCACGAGTGCACTTTTCCAGCAGAGCACACTCTTCCTGGTTAATGATCAACAAGAACCATAAACAGTTATATGATTTTTACTGCTCAGGATCACAGTTCACACAACACAACACTCACAGTGAACATTTCCATCATAGTTCAATCTTGTTAAATATAATGATTCATCAACAAGAGAGTTTCTCACGTTTCTCTTCTTCTGGCTTGGTTGTGGACACACGTTGGAGCTCATCCCTTAGCTGTTACACAGGAGAGTGTCCCTGCTCCGTGATTCCCAGTCACCCCTTAGAGACTTGGTACTCGACTCCTTAGTCTCCAACAGCAGCCCTCGTCTCCAGAGTAAAGAGAAAACAGAGCTTTGCTGCCTAACTGATCATTCTGGTCCTTTTCGATTGGTCCTCTGCAGTTCTCCACTCTGTCTGTCAGTCAGGACTAAAGACAGTCTGATGGCTGCTGTGTGACTGAGAGGTTAGTCTGAGACTGAACTTCTCTACTGATGACAGACACGGAGAACAGATCAGGTGAGTTACCTGTCAATGTGTGACCATGGGAGGGGTGGGGCAAGATATTTCTTATCCAATGAAATGATCGTGTGTGTGAATAATTCTGAGGAGGTGTCAGGTTGCAGAAGGCAGGGAAACTGGCAGTCACTCAATTCTGTTATGTGATCAAGACGTAGCCTCACCCACCCACAGTTCTACTTCCTTATCACCCATCATGTAGCTTGGAGCACCAAGGGATCAGATCATAAAGTGGAAAAAAGGAAAACTATGGTGATTAACTAAAGAAGATTGAAAATACAATTTGATCAATTTGATTTGTAGTTCTAGTTTTATAGTTTTATCTGCAGTCCTGCTTTTATAGTTTTATATGTAGTTCTACTTGGATCTGTAGTCCTAGTATTATAGTTTTATCTGTGGTCCTAGTTTGATCTGTAGTCCTAGTTGTATAGTTTGATCTGTAGTCCTAATTTGATATGTAGTCCTAGTTGTATAGTTTGATCTGTAGTCCTAGTATTCTGGGTATGTTTGTCTCTGGCAGGGACTGGGGAGTTTGTCAGGGTCAAGAGAAAATTATGAAATTTGCTGAGTTGGTCGTGACATCCTAATCCACACAGTGTGAAATTGATTCCAATGCAAATCAGAGACCCTATAAAAACTAAGATATTAATTCCAAAATTACTTGAACTCAATTCAACTTTTTGAGTGAATTGTTGATGACAACTTTGCATTTTAGTTCTTTTTAAGAGTGTCATAGCAAAGGGTCTGAATACTTCTGTACATGAGGGATTTCAGTATTTAAATTTTAATACATTTACTGAAATTTCAAAAAAACTTGTTTTTGCATTGTCATTCTGGGGTATTGTGTGTGGATTGATGGCAAATTCTTTTAATTTAATTCATTTTAAATTGAGTCAAAAACACAACAAAATGTGGAGAAAGTGAAGGGGTCTGATTACTTTCCGAAGGGACTGTTGATGGAAAGATTGACTTAAGGAAATGAGGTGGTAGTTGTGGTTGGTCCATGGGAGAACAGAAGAGAGAAGTAAACTATACATGTTAACATAAAGCATGATGGCCGACTAGAAGATGTGTTTCGACTAGGATAGAGTCTCTCAGCTCAAGAGCTTGTTAGCAGTGTCTACAGTAGACACAACCATAGACACACTACTCTGCACACGTGACAGTTCTTTGTAACTGACTCGGTCAACGCCTCCCATTTGCTGTTCAATGTGTAGTAGAGAGCTGCGTGTGTCGAGGAGGGCCACATCTCTCTCTCCTCTTCCCCCTGTGCCGGGCCGAACTTCTCCTTTTTAATCTGAGGAGGTGTGTACACCATATACACTAGGATAGATTCTCTGATTCTCTGTCAGATAGAGATGTATAATATGTACACATATACAGTATATATATATATATATTTATATAATATTTAAAAAAAAGTGAGCTATCCCAGGGAGGAGGTCCAGCACCTCACAGTGTGGTGCACCAACAACAACCTGGCTCTCAACACCAGGAAGACCGAAGAGCTCATTGTGGACTTCAGGAAGTCAAAAGCTGGCACACACACCCCCATCCTCATCAACGAGTCTGAGGTGGAGCGAGTCACCAGCTTCAAGTTTCTGGGTGTCCGCATCTCTGAGGATCTCTCCTGGACCCTCAACACCTCTACCCTGATCAAGGAGGCTCACCAGCATCTCTTCTTCCTGAGGAGACTAAAGAAGGTCCATCTGTCTCCTCAGATCCTGGTGAACTTCTACCGCTGCACCATCGAGAGCATCCTCACCAACTGTGTCACAGTATGATATGGCAACTGCTCTGCCTCTGACCGGAAAGCACTGCAGAGGGTGGTGAAAACTGCCCAACGCATCACTGGTTCCTCACTCCCCTCCATTGAGGCTGTCCAGGGCAAGCGATGCTTCGAAGCATCGTCAAGGACAGTTCTCACCCCAACCACAGACTGTTCACCCCACTCCCCTCCGGTAGGCGCCTGTCTCCGTACCCGAACCAGCAGGTTCAGAGGAAGCTTCTTCCCTGCGGCTGTCAACCTGAACTCCATCTCTGCACCTAGGTGACAACCTACTAACTAACCCCTACACCCCCCCCCCCCCCCCCCGGACAATTGTACTGCTCTTACCCTATATCATTCCTATAAACTATACATACTGTATCTTCACTTGTACACACTGCTCTTATACTATATATTACTGCTCTTCTGTACATATCTGTCTATACTGTTAATAATGCACATACCCTTATTTTTGACTCATCTTAGAATGCTACTGTTAATACACTGCACATATCTGTACATACTGTACATATCTGTTTTTACTATTCATTCTGCATTCCATATTTATTCTGCTTATTTACTCTACTTATAATAATACTGTTAATATATATACTGCTTATACTGCACCACTTATACTGCTCATATACTGCTTATACTGTTCATACTGCATTCTATATTTATTCTGCTTATAATGTTACTGTTAATACATATACTGCTTATACTGCACTACTTATACTGCTCATATACTGCTTATACTGCACTACCTGTATATATTGTTCACATTGCACTTTTCTGCTTTTTTTGCACTTCTGGTTAGACGCTAACTGCATTTCGTTATCTCTGTACTTGTACTCTGCACAATGACAATGAAGTTAAATCTAATCTAATCTAATCTAATGCAGTAAGAATGTCCAGTAGGCGTCAATCAAAGCTATTTTCCATTTTAAACTGGCAGATGAAGCCAGCTCAGCCTGAATATGGAGGCCAGGTCAGTTTGACTTTGGACCGTAACTGTTAATATCAGATGATACATCATAGTCATAGTACCCTCTCTTCCTGGTTAATAATCAACAACAACATGTACACTTACATAACTTTTACTGCTCAGTATCATAGCTCACACCACACCACACTACACTACACTACACTACACTACACTACACTACACTACACTACACAACACTACACTACACTACACTACACAACACACTAAAACACTACACTACACTACACTACACTACACTACACTACACTACACTACACTACACACCACTACACACACAACACACAACACAACCCAACAAACCACACTATACACTTTCTCTGTCTTTTTCTCTCTCTCCCTCTACCTCCCACCCTCTCTCCCTCTCTCCCTACCTCCCTTCCTCCCTCTTTATCCCTCCCTCCCTCTCTCCCTCCCTATCTCCCTCTCTCCCTCCTTCACTCACACTCTCTCTCTTTCTCTCCCTCTCTCTCTCTTCCTCCCTTTCTCCCTCCCTCCCTCTCTACCTCTTCTCCCCATCCAATCTCTCTCTCTCTTTCTTTTTCCCTCTTTCTGTCTTTTTCTCTCTTTCCCTCCCTACCCCCTTCTCTCCCTCTACCTCCCCCTCTCTCTCCCTCTACCTCCCACCCTCTCTCCCTCCCTCTTTCTCCCTCCCTCCCTCTCTCCCTCCCTACCTCCCTCTCTCCCTCCCTCTTTCTCCCTCCCTCCCTCTCTCTCTTTTTCTTTCACTCTCTCTCTCTCTTTATCCCTTTCTCCCTCCCCCCCTCTCTCCCTCCCTACATCTTCTCCCCATCCAATCTCTCTCTCTTCTTCTCTTTCCCTCTTTCTGTATTCTTCTCTCTTTCCCTCCCTACCCCCTTCTCTCCCTCTACCCCTCCCCCTCTCTCCCTACCTCCCTTCCTATCTCCCTCCCTCTTTCTCCCTCCCTCCCTCCTTCACTCGCTCTCTCTCTCTCTGTCACAATCTCTCTCTCTCTCTTTCTTTCACTCCCCTCCCTTTCCTCCCTCCCTCCCTCCTCTTGCTCTCCCACCATGCCTCTCTCTCCCTCCGTGCCTCTCTCTCCCTCTGTACCTCTCTCTCCCTCCCTCCTCTCTCCATCCCATCTCTCTTCCTCCCTCCCTACCTCTCTCTACTACTCTCCCTCCTTCTCTCCCTCCATCCTCTCGCTCCCTCCCCCCTCTCTCTCCCTCCCTCTCTCCCTCCTCTCCCTCCCTCTCTGCCTCCCTCCCTTCTCTTTCTCCCTCCCTCCCTCACTCCTCTCTCTCATTCTCTCCCTCCCTCCTTCCCTCCCTCCCTCCCTCACTCTCTCTATCCCTCCGTCTGGCACCAACAACTATGCCACGTTCAAAGTCACTTAAACCACCTTCAGCAGGTTGTCTTGACCATGTCTACATGCCTAAATGCATTGAGTTGCTGCCATGTGATTGGCTGATTAGATATTTGCGTTAAAGAGCAGTTGAACAGGTGTACCTAATAAAGTGGCCGGTGAGTGGATATATATATAATATGTATAATATAAAAAAATAATAATAATAATAATGTTGTGATCTATCCCTTTAATACAGTAAGAATGTCCAGTAGACGTCAATCAAAGCTATTTTCCATTTAAAACTGGCAGATGAAGCCAGCTCAGCCTGAATATGGAGGCCAGGTCAGTTTGACTCTGGACCATAACTGTTAATATCATCTGATACATCATAGTCATAGTACCCTCTCTTCCTGGTTATTAATCAACAACATGTACACTTACACAACTTTTATTGCTCAGTATCATAGCTCACACCACACTACACTACACACCACTACACACAGAAAACTACACTACACACCACACAACACAACACTACACTACACTACACTACACAACACATCACACAACACTACACTACACAACACACACAACACAACACACTAAAACACTACACACCACACCACACCAAACACAACACAACACACAACGCAACACAACAAACCACACTATACACCACAACACAACACACCACAACACAACACACAACACAACGCAACACAACAAACCACACTATACACTTTCTCTGTCTTTTTCTCTCTCTCCCTCTACCTCCCCCCCTCCCTCCCTCTACCTCCCACCTTCTCCCTACCTCCCTTCCTCTCTCTCTCTCTCTTGCTCTCTCTCTTTCCCTCCCTCTCTCCCTCCCTACCTCTATACTGTCCTATAATTGCACTGCCTGCTTTACCTTTTTGCACCCTCTCTCTCTCCCTACCTCCCTTCCTCTCTCCCTCCCTCTTTCTCCCTCCCTCCCTCTCTCCCTCCCTACTTCCCTCTCTCCCTCCTTCACTCGCTCTCTCTTTTTCTTTCACTCCCCTCCCTTTCCTCCCTCCCTCCTCTTGCTCTCCCTCCGTGCCTCTCTCTCCCTCTGTACCTCTCTCTCCCTCCCTCCTCTCTCCATCCCATCTCTCTTCCTCCCTCCCTACCTCTCTCTCCCTCCCTCCTCTCTCCATCCCATCTCTCTTCCTCCCTCCCTACCTCTCTCTACTACTCTCCCTCCTTCTCTCCCTCCATCCTCTCCCTCCTTCACTCCCTCCCCTTCCTATCTCCCTCCCTCTCTCCCTCCTCTCCCTCCCTCTCTGCCTCCCTCCCTTCTCTCTCTCCCTCTCTCCCTCCCTCTATCCCTCCCTCTCTCCCTCCCTCCCTCCCTCCTCTCTCTCATTCTCTCCCGCTATACTGGGGCCATTGCAACTATACTGGGGCCATTGCAACTATACTGGGGCCATAGCAACTATACTGGAACCATAGCAACTATACTGAGGCTATAGCAACTATACTGGGGCCATAGCAACTATACTGGGGCTATTGCAACTATACTGGGCAGGAAAAATAACCCTTTTTTAACACTTTCTGGTTAGGTAGAACCCTTTTTGGTCCTACCTAGAACGTGATTCTATGTGGAACCTTTTTTATTGACTGTATAAGTTATAGCTTATACAGAACCTATAGAACCAAAAAGGTTTCTACCTAATCAGAAAGGGCACAAAAAAGGATCCACAATGGTGACAAAAAGCCATAGATTAAATAGGTGGGTAAACCCTGAACACCATAGATTAAATAGGTGGGTAAACCCTGAACACCATAGATTAAATAGGTAGGTATAAACCCTGAACACCATAGATTAAATAGGTGGGTAAACCCTGAACACCATAGATTAAATAGGTGGGTAAACCCTGAACACCATTGATTGATTTAGGCCGTGCAGCGTTGGCACTCCTGAGACTATTCTAGTGCTTGTGTCTGATCAGGGGTTCAAGCACACTGCATGTTTTTCAGATATTTGTTTACATGCATTAAAAATATGTATTAGTTCAAATGCACTTACCTGGAGTGAGGACCAAACAGGAGTCGGGGGTCAAAGGTCAGGAAGTGGGAGGAAGACGGACGTTGGGAGAACGCGAGGAGAACGAGACCGGAGGGAGAAAGAGAAGGACATGAGTGACTGATGAACCAGTTTGTCCAGAAACAATGACTCACCCTGACTCCCTTGTGTTGATCTGAGAACTCTGGACACGTGTGGCTCTGTTTTCCTGTATGTTCTCTCTCTCTCTCTCTCTCTCTGAACATTGGACAGGTGGGCCTGCCACCTTTTCTCCTCCCCTGCCCTGTTGTCTTCTCTTTTCGATGTGTGTGTGTGTGCGTGTGCGTGTGCGTGTGCGCGTGTGCCCACATAGAACATATGTATATTGTGTATATAATATATATATATACATATATTCTAATTCTGTAATTCTGTAATTATAGCCCCTCTCTCTCTCATAAACAACTGTTTACAGACCGGTTATATGCCCATGAGGCACACAGATTAGTCCTGTCACTTTAGGAAAAGTACTCAAAATCTCTGTTTGTTATGGGTATAAAAGACACCTGTCAATAGAATCAATCTCTTCTATTCCAACCTCTCCACCACCATGGGCAAGACCAAAGAACATTCAAAGGACATCAGGGTAAATTATAGACCTGCACAAGGCTGGAATGGGCTACAAGACCATCAGCAAGAAGCTTGGTGAGAAGGAGACAACTGTTGGTGCAATTATTAGAAAATGGAAGAAATACAAAATAACCATCAATCACCCTCGGCCTGGAGCTCCATGCAAGATCTTGCCTCGTGGGGTAAGGATGATCATGAGAAGGGTGAGGGATCAGCCCAGAACTACACGGGAGGAGCTTGGTAATGATCTCAAGGCAGCTGGGACCACAGTCACCAAGAAAACCATTGGTAACACACTACACCGTAACGGATTGAAATCCTGCAGTGCCCGCAAGGTCCCCCTGCTCAAGAAGGCACATGTACAGGCCCATCTGAAGTTTGCCAATGAACACCTAAATGATTCAGAGAAGGCTTGGTAGAAGGTGGTGTGGTCAGATGAGACCAAAATTGAACTCTTTGGCATAAATTCGACTCTTCGTGTTTGGAGGGAGAGAAATGCTGAATGCTACAATCCCAAAAACACCATCCCCACCGTCAAACACAGAGGTGGAAACATTATGCTTTGGGGTTGTTTCTCTGCTAAGGGTACAGGACGACTTCACTGCATTGAGGGGCCAATGGACGGGGCCATGTACCATAAGATCTTGGATGAGAACCTCCTTCCCTCAGCCAGAGCACTGAGGATGGGTCGTGGATGGGTCTTCCAGCATGACAATGACCCAAAACATACAGCCAAGGCAACAAAGGAGTGGCTCAAGAAGAAGCACACTAAGGTCATGGAGTGGCCTAGCTAGAAAATGTGTGGAGGGAGCTGAAACTTCGAGTTGCCAAGCACAAGCCTTGAAACCTTCAGGATTTGGAGAGGATCTGTAAAGAGGAGTGGACCAAAATCGCTCCTGAGATGTGTGCAAACCTGGTGACCAACTATAAGAAACGTCTGACTTCTGTGCTTGCCAGCAAGGGTTTATCCACCAAGTACTAAGTCATGTTTTGCTTGGGGATCAAATACTTATTTCCTTCGATCAAATGCAAATGAATTTATAACTTTATATCATGTGTTTTTTCTGGACTTCTTTGTTGATATTCTGTCTCTATTTGTTAAAATAAAAGTACCATAAAAATTATAGACCGCTCATTTCTTTGTAATTGGGCAAACTAACAAAATCAGTAGTGGATCAAATAATTATTTCCCCACTGTATATATAATATGTATAATATAAAAAAAAAATAGATATATATTTTTGTGATCTATCCCTTTAATGCAGTAAGAATGTACAATAGACGTCAATCAAAGCTTTTTTCCATTTTAAACTCACAAATAAAGCCAGCCTGAAAATGGAGGCCAGGTCAGTTTGAATCTGGACCGTAACTGTTAATATCATCTGATACATCATAGTCATAGTACCCTCCCTTCCTGGTTAATTATTAACAACAACATGTACACTTACATAACTTTTACTGCTCAGTATCATAGCTCACACCACACCACACAACATTACACTACACTACACTACACAACACACACAACACAACACAACACCACACTAAAACACTACACAACACACCACAACATATGGTAAATGTAAAGACAATATAAGGGTTTGTAATGGAATGGAAGAGGTCACAAGAAAACAGATGGTCCTAGAACATTTAGAGATTGGAGTCAAGAGGGGTGAGGTCAGATTGAGGGGTTTGCTAGAGGTGAAGAGAACAAAGGATCAAAGCAGGAGAAACCAGGATAGAGTAATTAAAAGTTAGGGTAATTAAGTAATAAACAAAGGTATAAACAGCCAGAACAAAAGGCTTTTGAAATCAGTCTGGGCATCAGCAACGTCTGACCAGACTAACTGGCGCCAGCAAGGTAGGCGGCGCACACCTTGATGACGAAATATAGATCTTGAATGTTATTGGTGCATGTAGACAGGAAATAGAAATACGTTGAATAGAAGGCGTTAACCTGTGTGAAGTCTATGAAGGCAGGTGACTGAAGAGATAACGGGGTCAACTTTGCAAACCTGAACGGCTAAATATTCTCTGTGAAAGTCTTTGAATGAATCAACAGCTCTGGTTAATGGTATTTTATTTCAAAGTATTATAACTTAAATTCTAACCCTATCCCTAACTAAAAACACACCACACAACACACCACACTAAAACACTACACAACACACACACACACCACACCACACCACACCACACCACACCACACCACACACAACTACACAACACTACACACCACAACAGAACAAACCACAAAACAACACAAAACAACACAAGTACACTTTTCTAGAAGAGCACACTCTTCCTGTTTAATGATCAACAAGAACCATAAACAGTTATATGATTTTTACTGCTCAGGATCACAGTTCACACAACACAACACTCATTTTAGAGGCAGAGACCAAAGACCACACACACACACACACACACACACACACACACACACACACACATGATTTTCATGCTGCAGGAAATAAACTTAATAAAAAATGGCCAAAGCGAAAATCTGACTTGAAATTGAATGATTATTTGATTGATGATGTGATGTGGGACTCACTCAACAAGGTCTATGCAGGGTTCAAGAGTCACGGTTGTCTGCTGGTCCAGGACAAGGGTCTAGGCAGGGTTCAACAGTCACGGTTGTCTGCAGGTCCAGGACAAGCCGACAGTACCAACTAGAAGAAGACTGAACTGTAAAGGAATGTAACAATCAATATAAAACAACAGAGGCTTGAATGTTGCAAGTACAGGAAATTATCAATACAATTACACAGTTAAATATGTCTCCCCTCCTCCTCTCTGACCTCTGTCAGAAGATGATACAGTTATTGTAATAATTACGACTAGAAACACTTTAGGTGACTTTAGGAAATGAGGTGGTAGTTGTGGTTGGTCCATGGGAGAACAGAAGAGGGAAGTGAACTATACATGTTAACATAAAGCATGATGGCCGACTAGAAGATGTGTTTCGACTAGGATAGAGTCTCTAAGCTCAAGGCCACATCTGTCTCTCTTCTTCCCCCTGTGCCGGGCCGAGCTTCTCCTTTCTACTCTGAGGAAGTGTGTACACCATATCGACGAGGGTAGATTCTCTGATTCTCTGTCATATATAGATATAATATATACATATATATATAAATATATACATATATAATGTTAATATTCTATCTATCCTTTTAACGCAGTACGAATGTCCAGTAAACATCAATCAAAGCTATTTTCCTTCTTAAACTGGCAGATGAAGCCAGCTCAGCCTGAATATGGAGGCCAGGTCAGTTTGACTCTGGACCGTAACTGTTAATATCATATGATACATCATAGTCATAGTACCCTATGTCTTTAACCGCGTCAGGGCCGAGCATCTCGTTGACAATGGCTTTGCAGGCAGGTAGTATTAATGTCTCTGCCACAGAGTGGGACTTTTTTGATTTAGCTACGAGTTCAGCAACTAGGTAACTAGCTTTGAGTGCTTTCTCATTTACCTTTGTGGTTTTTCCTCATAAAAGTTGCCTGTTTCTCTGTGTTTTCACGCAGGCGAACAAAATAGTCCATCGGCTTGTTTTGAAGTGACGGGTGTTTCGTTTGGAGATGGCGTTTAAGCTTGCTTGGCACCATGGCGCTGTTGGACAGCTTCTCGCCACACACCAAGCATAATAGAGTCGGTGTCGTCTCATCCCCGGTGAAAGTAAATCCGAACGAAAGATAGCTTTCGCTGTATTGCCTCAAGCTCACCGTCTTTGCGTTCTTGTTACCACCACTCGTACTAGGGCCTGGTACTTCACCTGGGTCAGAATCTTGTCCAGGGCCCAGTTCGGAGTTTGCATTTTTCCTTTTTAAAAACTTCTCCATCACTGTCACCATGACCTGTGGCATGCGTCACTAATTATTTTGTCTCTAAGAAGGAACGAGGCAATTAGCTACCTGCTGCCACCCGGACGAATATTACATTACTCTGCCAGTCACAATATTACAGCACAGACACTCGACAATGGCATATTATTTGCAGATAATAATTAATAAATGTTAATTTAAAAAAAGTGAAATTGGATAATTTCTCATGGCACACCCAACGATCTCTCACGGCACACTAGTGTGCCGGGGCACAGCGGTTGGGAAACGCTGCAGTAGACGTCAATCAAAGCTATTTTCCATTGTAAACTGGCAGATGAAGCCAGCTCAGCCTAAATATGAAGGCCAGGTCAGTTTGACTCTGGACCGTAACTGTTAATATCAGATGATACATCATAGTCATAGTACCCTCTCTTCCTGGTTAATAATCAACAACAACATGTACACTTACACAACTTTTACTGCTCAGTATCATAGCTTACACCACACTACACTACACAACACTACACTACACTACACTACACTACACTACACTACACTACACTACACAACACTACACTACACTACACTACACTACACACCACTACACACACCATACTAAAACACTACACACCACACCACACCAAATACAACACTACACACCACACAACACAACACAACACAACACAACACAACACAACACAACGCAACACAACAAACCACACTGTACACTTTCTCTGTTTTTTTCTCTCTCTCCCTTTACCTCCCCCCCCTCTCTCCCTCTATCTCTCTCCCTCCATCCCTCTCTCCCTCCCTCTCTCCCTCCCTCCCTCCCTCTCTCCCTCCTTCACTCTCTCTCTCTCTCTCTTTTTCTCTCCCTCTCTCTCTCTCCCTCCCTCTCTCCCTCCCTACCTCTTCTCCCCATCCAATCTCTCTCTCTTTCCCTCTTTCTGTCTTTTTCTCTCTCTCCCTCCCTACCCCCCTCTCTCCCTCTAGCGCTCACCCTCTCTCCCTCTCTCCCTACCTCCCTTCCTCTCTCCCTCCCTCTTTCTCCCTCCCTCCCTCTCTCCCTCTCTCCCTCCTTCACTCACTCTCTTTCTTTCTCTCTCTCCCTCCCTCTCTCTCTCTCTCTCTCTCTCTGTCACAATCTCTCTCTCTTTCTTTCACTCACCTTCCTTTCCTCCCTCCCTCCCTCCTCTTGCTCTCCCTCCGTGCCTCTCTCTCCCTCCGTGCCTCTCTCTCTTCCTCTATACCTCTTTCTCCCTCCCTCCTCTCTCCATCCCATCTCTCTTGCTCCCTCCCTACCTCTCTCTACTACTCTCCCTCCCTCTCTCCCTCCATCCTCTCCCCCCCCTCTCCCTCCCTCTCTCCCTCCCCTTCATGTCTCCCTCCCTCTCTCCCTCCTCTCCCTCCCTCTCTGCCTCCCTCCCTTCTCTCTCTCCCTCTCTCCCTCCCTCTATCCCTCCCTCTCTTTCTCCCTCCCTCCCTCCTCTCTCTCATTCTCTCCCTCCCTCCTTCCCTCCCTCCCTCCCTCACTCCCTCTATCCCTCCGTCTGGCACCAACAACTATGCCACGTTCAAAGTCACTTAAACCACCTTCAGCAGGTCGTCTTGACCATGTCTACATGCCTAAATGCATTGAGTTGCTGCCATGTGATTGGCTGATTAGATATTTGCGTTAAAGAGCAGTTGAACAGGTGTACCTAATAAAGTGGCCGGTGAGTGGATATATATATAAAATATGTATAATATAAAAATAAAAAAAAAGAATATTTTTGTGATCTATCCCTTTAATGCAGTAAGAATGTACAATAGACGTCAATAAAAGCTATTTTCCATTTTAAACTCACAAATAAAGCCAGCCTGAATATGGAGGCCAGGTCAGTTTGACTCTGGACCGTAACTGTTAATATCAGATGATACATCATAGTCATAGTACCCTCCCTTCCTGGTTAATAATCAACAACAACATGTACACTTACACAACTTTTACTGCTCAGTATCATAGCTCACACCACACCACACCACACCACACTACACACCACTACACACCAGGGCCGGTTCTGGGAATGCACATATGAGGGGGCAGTCAGAAATGTGAAGGGGGCATTATGCGTACACATCATGTGCCAGCACTTTTTTTTTATAACAGTGTTTTCTTCAGAGCATGGGCTGTTAGCTGTGTGTCCAGCCCTCAACCTGGAGAAGTGGATTGCACTCTGTCAGGCCTCTACCCTAAGACCTGTCCAACTTGGGTGTCCCACCTGAAGACTAAAGCTCCTGCTGGTATAGCTCTTAGGGTCACTGAGGCACACAAACCCCCTGACCACAATAAGGTGGCAATCCCTTATGGGGAAAACTGAAAAATAAAAAGTAAAATAAAATATCCTTCATCCAGATTTTAACAACCAACAACATAACATTTATCTTAGCGTTAAAAATCTTACATAACATAACATTAATCTTAGCGTCTTTGCTTCACGTGCATCTCGGAGAATATGCAAATTAAGGTGACTTAATTTGGGTCAAATCTAGGGGTAACCTGTAATTCGATACTCATGGACAAATCTCGCCAAAGGGGTATCCTATGTGTAATTCGACACTCATGGCCCTTAGTTCTGATTTGTTCATCGGACATGGACTTGAACGTAATACTTTATTTGGCTTTACAGGAATTTGTTTAGCACTTATTATAGCCTACTGCAATATATGTAATACTAGCCTAATTGCACAGCTCATGTAAGTGACAGATCATGACAAATTTAAGTGTGCTTACAAAACAATAGCATTACACAAATAAATAAATTCTACACCGTTATTATATAACATTTTATATAGCTAATCCAGCCGGCATAGAACGATATAGAATAGACAGTGACAAAAAAAAAATTAATACACAAGAAATACGCTATTATTTGGTACTTGATTTTTTATTTTATTCTTTACAGAATATTCGCATATGATTTACTTGAGAGAAAATAATGTCTTGTCAGCTGTCAGTTTCAAGACTGAAGTGTCGTATGACGTTGAGTTTCCATAGAGTGTATCAGCAAATTAACGCGTTGAGACTGGTTCAAACGTAGGCACATACGAGGCAAAACACTAGTTTTATTGTTTTTTACTTAGTTCACTCAACCATTGAACCTGTTAAAGAGTTGTGCTTGTGCATTTTAACATTATTGTAGCAACCGCAGCGCTCACAATGCCACTGTCTGTCTGGTCACATAATGTTAGCTAACAGGGGGGAAAAGAGCCAAACCAAATGGATCGTTCACCAAAAAGAATCGGTTCCCTACGTTCACCAAAGAGAGCCGTTCAAAAAGAGCCATTCGTTCGCGAACGACCCATCTCTAGTCCTCAGTCTGTTACATGCAGCGGACAGTGTCTAGTCTGTGCTTGTGTGACTTGAGAAACACTCCCACTGGGGAAAAAACAGCAGACTATTCCCCAGTTGACTGCACAAATATATATGGATGTTATATTAACTTTTGTTTTAGGTGTTGTTAATTATTAGTTATCTCACGGGTCGCTACGACGCATAGTGAACACAGCTGGTAAAATCATTGGTGCCCCACTCCCTTCCCTGCAAGACACCTACTCCACCCGCCTCACCCGAAAAGCTACCTCGATTGTGAGCGACGCAAGCCACCCCGCACACAGACTGTTCAGCCTCCTTCAGGTATAGGAGCCTCCGTGCCCACACCACCAGACTCATGACAAGCTTCATACCCCAAGCTGTCAGGAAGCTAAATTCTCTCCCCTCACCCCCCCCAGCCACATCCTCCAGGCTGCCAGGAAGCTGAAACCCCCCCCCAACCCTTCAGCCCCCCCCCCCCCCCTAAAAACACTACTCTGGACAATCTACCGATCTATTGCACTATTAGTATTACCAGCATTTGTAATTTACTGTATTAACTGTCTTTACTGACTGTTTTGTTTTGCACTGTTTAAATTATTTTATTGTCTGTCATTGAATGTTTCACTTTTAGTATGTCTTGTCTTATCTGTTGTGCCTGGGCACTTTATCTGTCTCACCGTGGGAGAGTGAGAAACGTCCTCTCGATTCCTTTGTATGTCTTGACATGTGAAGAATTGACAATAAAGCCACTTTGACTTTGACTTTGACTTTGACTTTAGTGGAGTTTTAGCTGCTTCCTCAAAGTCTTAACCGCTCTGTCTGGAAACCTGACACCACAGTCAGGCTGCTCTTGGCTCATTTGCATACTAACAGTGATTGGATTTTACGGAGGGCTGAGGGGGCAGGGGAGAGGGGCGATCTCTGCTGACTGCAGGCTGTGTGAAGACACGCTGCACGGAGATGAGAGATGAGGGGAAGCATTTAACTTGTGCTTTTTTCGGCGGATTTTTCACTTCTACATTTCAGCTCTCAGCTCAGACTCCTGCCACCTGAGAGAGCTGGACCTCAGTAATAATGATCTAGGTGACGGGGGGGTGAAGCTGCTCTCTGCTGGACTGGGGAGTCCACACTGTCAACTACAGACACTGAGGTGAGGTCTGAGACTATTCTTGTTGCCAGACAAATCATTCCTAAGTGTGCTACATTATCATTCTATGGAATCAATGATACTTGCACAGAAAGGCTCAATAATTGAGACAGACAAAGGATATTATCTTCCAATCAATTACTATGTAATGTGTGTGTGTGTGTGTGTGTGTGTGTGTGTGTGTGTGTGTGTGTGTGTATGTGGTGGGAGGGGGGCTGCTCTGTCTTCAATATCTGAATATGTTTGTCCTCCTCAAATCCTGATCCACCTGGCCTTAGATCAGCTTATGAGACTGCATAATACTGCACTAACCCAATAGCAAGCAAATACATGATACCAGACGTAGAAATCTAGTGACTACAAATGTATCCATGGTTAATTGCTCCCCTGTTGAGAGGAACTATAACTCTCACTCATAAATTCTTGTGCCACAGTGATCGTTTGGCTTCATGTATTTATTTGTTGTCAGACACATCAGTCCTAAGTGTATTACATTGTCAATGATACTTGCACTGCAAATATCAATGATGGAGACAGAACATTTACATGATCTTCCAATCATTTCCTAAACTCTTCACTGTGACAACACTAGTCCTACCACTTTATTTGTATTCCACGTTTTTCATTTGTCAGCTCCCAGACCATCATCCCGTGCGTGCATTTATTTTACCATGATGAGCGGTCTTCATAATTTAAAAAAAATCGATGAAGGATACTGTCTTACCTTTCTTAGATAATATGTTTTTGAGAAACCATTTCAGAGGGACAGCAACACATTCACAGTTCAATAACAAGAGGCCGACCTTTAGGTCAGGATGGCCTTGCAGCTGACTCAGCACATCCCCACCAACAGATATAACCCAGGGGACAGATTTAACCGCTGTATATCTGACTGGCTGTCTTGATTCGTACCGTTACTACATAGAATCATAAACGAGTCCAATACTGATCATGAAGGAATCAATGAACAGTGTATGACTGAAAAAATATAATCATCATGACATGGTCATACTGATTAAAATAGATTGTTGTTTTGCTATATTGATTATAAGAATATCATAAATGACAGATGAGAAATCTGTTTCCCCTCACACTCTCAAGGAGGGAGCATGGGAATAAGGCACACAATGCAACAATCATTTATTGTGCAGCTTATAATTACATCATATTCAGCTCTATTTATCGTTAAAGGCAGAATTTCAAAGAGTGAATGTGTGTGTGTGTGTGTGGGGGGGGGGGAGGGGCACTCTCTGAATACCGTTACTCTCCTCAATTCCTGACCCACCTGGCCTTAGATCATCTGATGGGGCTACACAATACTGCACTAACCCAATAGCTAACAAATATACCACACTTAGAAAAACAATGACTACAAACCTGCCTGCGATTGGCTTGAATCATGAATTCTTATCATAACGCACCACAGTGATTGTTTGGCTGCATGTATTTATTTGTATTCCTCATTCAGGCTGAATGGATGTCACCTCACAGAGAGATGCTGTGAAGCGTTGGCCTCAGCTCTCAGCTCAGACTCCTGCCACCTGAGAGAGGTGGACCTCAGTAATAATGATCTAGGTGACGGGGGGGTGAAGCTGCTCTGTGCTGGACTGGGGAGTCCACACTGTCAACTACAGACACTGAGGTGAGGTCTGAGACTATTGTTGTTGTCAGACACATAATTCCTAAGTGTATGTTACATTATCATTCTATGGAATCAATGATACTTGCACTGAAAGGGTCAATAATTGAGACAGACAATGTACATTATCTTCCAATCAATTACTATAGTGTGTGCATGTGTGTGTCTGTGTGTGTGTGTGTGTGTGTGTGTGTGTGGTGTGTGTGTGTGTGTGTGTGTGTGTGTGTGAGGTGGGAGGGGGGGCTGCTCTGTCTGCACGCTCTGTGATCGTTTGTCTGCATGTATTTATTTGTATTCCTCATTCACATGTGGTCTTTCAACTGGCAAATGAAGAGGATTTAAAGCTGCACATGTACATTAGAGAGGAATAATCAGATTCTTGATATCAGATGGAGTGACACTATTTCCCCAGGTTGTCAGGCTGTGGAGTCCCAGAGGAAGGCTGTGTTTCTCTGGCTTCAGCTCTGAGGTCTAAGCCCTCCCACCTGAGAGAGCTGGACCTCAGCTACAATCACCCAGGAGACTCAGGACTGGCGCTGCTCTCTGCTGTACAGAAAGATCCACTCTGTAAACTACAGACACTCAGGTAAAGGCTGAATATGTGGCTGGACGTATCAATGAGATTAATGCACTGTATCTATTTTCCACATGATTGTGAGTGTGTCATTCAACCATTGTGGGTTCTTCTGTGGTTGATATAGTGTGGACCATGGTGGAGAGTGCAGGCTCAAACGTGGGCTGATCAAATGTAAGTCACCAACGCTGTAGAGAATAGGACTGTGATATTACTCAAGAACCAGGGTACAGCAGAGTTCAAACAGAGCACCAGTATTGTATTCATATGTAAATCTAAAATATTAGTAAATGTGAATTAGTTGTATCCCTTGTAAAACATTTTCAATTAATAAGTAATATTTTGTGAAAAAAAGAATGTTGCCATAACAAGATCACATTGTGAATATTGTAAGTTATTCAATTGTATTGATTTGATGATTATTTTTGCCCTCTCAATCAGATTCCTGTGAGCTCACACTGGACCCAAACACAGCAGACAGACTCCTCTCTCTGTCTGAGGAGAACAGAAAGGTGACATGTGGGAGAGAGGAGCAGCCGTATCCTGATCACCCAGAGAGATTTGACTACTGGTACCAGGTGCTGTGTAGAGAGGGTCTGACTGGGCGCTGTTACTGGGAGGTAGAGTGGAGTGGGAGAGAGGCTGGTATAGGAGTGACATATAAAGGAATCAGCAGGAGAGGAAGGGATGTTGACTGTGTGTTGGGAAACAATGACAAGTCCTGGAGTCTGAGCTGCTTTGGTAACAGTTACTCCACCAGTCACAATAATAATAGCACTGTCATACCTGTCCCCTCCTCTGGCTCCCACAGAGTAGGAGTGTATCTGGACTGGCCGGCCGGCACTCTGTCCTTCTACAGCGTCTCCTCTGACACACGGACCCTCCTGCATACATTCCACTCCACATTCACTGAGCCCCTCTACCCAGGGTTTAGGCTTTGGAGCGATGGCTGTTCAGTGACCCTGTGGAAACTAGTCTCAGGGAGATCACACTGTATGTAGTGTTTAGGGCTACAGCCGTTGATGAGAACCAGATGGTTATTTGCTCATTGTGAAATGTGTGAAAAAGTGCAATAGACTGACAAAGCAGAAGTAGGAAATGCAACTGATAGTGAAACAATCCAGATGAATGATTAGATGATCAAATCAGACTGATGATGAACTCTGAGAATAACACAGGAGAGAGTGTCTGTATGTATATAAGAGTTGGTTAGATTGGGTGTTTGAGTTGTGATGCTGGATTACGTTGCTGTGTGTAAGATAGCAGGGAGTGGATGTGAAGACAGCTCTCCTTCTCTGTCAGTACAATATGGACAGTGTCTTCAGAACATCCTAATCTACACAGTGTGTAATTGATTCCTATGCAAATCAGAGACCCTATAAAAACAAAGATATTCATTCCGAAATGACATGAATTATTATCCTTGCATTAAGATGTACTCAATTCAACTTATTGAGTGATTTGTTGATGACATTTTTGCATTTTAACTAATTTTAAGACTGTCAAAGCAAAAAGTCTGAATATTTCTGTCCATGAGGTATTTTTGTATTTCACTTTTAATAAATGTACTGAAATGTCAAAAATCGTGTTTTCGCTTTGTCATTCTGGGGTATTGTGTGTGGATTGATGGCAAATTCTTTAAATTGAATCCATTTCAAATTTACTCTATAACACAAGAAAATGTGTAAAAAGTGAAGGGGTCTGAATACCTTCAGAAGGCGCTGTACATGTTCTGAACTTCACTTTCCATGCATTCCTTCATTTTTATATAGTAATCATCTAGTACAGTAATATCTATGCATCATGTGACATTGTGAGGGGCAGCCAAGGTGCAGGCTGCTTTTCCTTTCTCTGTCTGTGGGCTGTGGGAGGCATGGCTCTCATGAGAAGACTTCACCTGTCCCCTGCAGTACCGCTCCCTGCCATGGGAGGCATGGCTCTCATGAGAAGACTTCATCTGTCCCCTGCAGTACCGCTCCCTGCCATGGCAGGCATGGCTCTCATGAGAAGACTTCACCTGTCCGCTGCAGTACCGCTCCCTGCCATGGGAGGCATGGCTCTCATGAGAAGACTTCACCTGTCCCCTGCAGTACCGCTCCCTGCCATGGGAGGCATGGCTCTCATGAGAAGACTTCACCTGTCCCCTGCAGTACCTCTGACCCCCAGACCCCAGACCTCCAGACCCCCAGACCCCCAGAACCCTATCCCCCAGACCTCTAGCCCTCAGATGGGGGCACCACCTGGTGGTCATTTACTAGTATTACAACAACAGAGAGATTAGAATCCAGCCAGTTAGCAATAAGCACTGGATCCTAAAAACCCAGAATTTGAACCTGAAATATTCTTTATAACATCACAGATCTTTTATAATGGAACAGTGTAATAGAACATCAGTGTAATAGAACATCAGTGTAATAGAACATCAGTGTAATAGAACATCAGTGTAATAGAACATCAGTGTAATAGAACATCAGTGTAATAGAACAGTGTAATAGAACATCAGTGTAATAGAACATTAGTGTAATAGAACATCAGTGTAATAGAACATTAGTATAATAGAACATCAGTGTAATATAACATTAGTGTAATAGAACAGTGTAATAGAACATTAGTGTAATAGAACAGTGTAATAGAACATCAGTGTAATAGAACATTAGTGTAATAGAACATCAGTGTAATAGAACATTAGTATAATAGAACATCAGTGTAATATAACATCAGTGTAATAGAACAGTGTAATAGAACATTAGTGTAATAGAACATCAGTGTAATAGAACAGTGTAATAGAACATCAGTGTAATAGAACATCAGTGTAATAGAACATTAGTGTAATAGAACATTAGTGTAATAGAATATTAGTGTAATTGAACATTAGTGTAATAGAACATTAGTGTAATAGAACATCAGTGTAATAGAACAGTGTAATAGAACATCAGTGTAATAGAACATCAGTGTAATAGAACATCAGTGTAATAGAACAGTGTAATAGAACATCAGTGTAATAGAACATTAGTGTAATAGAACATCAGTGTAATAGAACATCAGTGTAATAGAACATTAGTGTAATAGAACATTAGTGTAATAGAACGTTAGTTTAATAGAACATTAGTGTAATAGAACATTAGTATAATAAAACATTAGTGTAATAGAACATCAGTGTAATAGAACAGTGTAATAGAACATTAGTATAATAAAACATTAGTGTAATAGAACAGTGCAATAGAACATCAGTGTAATAGAACATTAGTATAATAAAACGTTAGTGTAATAGAACATTTATGTAATAGAACATTAGTGTAATAGAACATTAGTGTAATAGAACATTAGTGTAATAGAACATCAGTGTAATATAATCTTAGTATAATAGAAAATTAGTATAATAGAACATCAGTGGAAACCAAAGGGGACGTTTTCTTTCCAGTGTTAACACTTCACTTAGCAACGTCATGACAACCCAAATGTGCAGACAGGCCTAGGAGACGAGTTAACCTTGACCCTAACCCTGACTCTGACCCTGACTCTGACCCTAACCCTAACCCTAACTCTGACCCTGAACCTGACTCTGACCCTGACCCTAACCCTAACTCTAACCCTGACCCTGACCCTAACCCTAAACCCTGACCCTAGGGGATGAGTTAACTTTAACCCGCTGGGGCAGAGCAAGCACTCTCCGTGACGGAACACGACGTGAGGAGGGCTCTGCTGAAGGTGAACACTAGGAAGGCTGCTGGCCCGGATGGCATACCTGGGAGAGTACTTAAGACCTGTGCTAACCAGCTAGCTCCTGTGTTCACCACTATATTCAACCTTTCACTGGCTAATTCAGTAGTTCCCACCTGTTTTAAAAGATCATCTATTGTCCCTGTGCCCAAGATCACCTCCCCAGCCTGCTTGAATGACTACAGACCCGTGGCTCTAACCTCAGTGGTCATGAAGTGCTTCGAGAGGCTGATTAAGGATTACATCTGCTCCTCCCTCCCTCCGACCCTGGACCCACTGCAGTTCGCATATAGACCAAACAGATCTACAGACGATGCAGTTTCCCAGGTCCTCCACACCACTCTCTCTCACCTTGACAGGCAGAAGGGGGGCTATGTGAGAATGCTGTTTATAGACTATAGCTCAGCGTTCAATACCATAGTCCCCACCAGACTGGCTGATAAGATGATTGGCCTAGGACTGAACATTCCCCTGTGTGCCTGGATCCTGGACTTTCTGACGGCCAGGCCACAGGTGGTCAGGGTGGGTAGACACACCTCCAGCTCACTCACATTGAGCACAGGGTCCCCCCAGGGCTGTGTCCTTAGTCCCCTCCTCTACTCCCTGTACACCCACGACTGTGTGGCTAAGTCCAGCGAAAACTCCATCATCAAGTTTGCGGACGACACGGTCGTGGTGGGGCTGATCTCAGATAACAATGAGAAAGGCTACCTGGACGAGGTGGCGGACCTGTCACTCTGGTGTCAGGAGAACAGTCTCATCCTGAATGTCTCCAAGACAAAAGAGCTGATTGTGGACTTCAGGAGAGCACAAAAACTAAGGGCCTACACACCGCTGGACATCGGAGGGACTGCTGTGGACAGGGTGAACAGTTTTAAATACCTGGGAGTCCACATCTCAGAAGACCTGACCTGGACTACCCACATCAGTTCTCTGGTGGGAAAGGCAAGGCAGCGCCTGTTCCATCTCAGGCAACTGAGGAAATTCAGAGTCTCCCAGAGGATCCTTCAGTCCTTCTACTCTGGAGCTGTGGAGAGCATCCTGGCTGGCAACATCACCGTCTGGTACGGTAACAGCACGGCCCAGGACAGGCGAGCTCTGCAAAGGGTGGTACGCCTGGCGGAAAAAACCATGGGAGCTCCAACCCCCCCTCTCCATGTTCTGTACACCAGGAGGTGTAGGACCAGAGCCTGCAGGATTATGAAGGATCCTCACCACCCGAAACATGGACTGTTCCAGCCGCTGCGGTCAGGAAAACGCCTCCGCTGTCATGCAGCAAGAACAGAGAGGCTAAGGCTGAGTTTCTTCCCCCACGCCATCAGAATCATCAACGATGACCCCACCAGTGCCCCCCTCAAGACACTCACACATGCACTGTCATCTTAACACATATGCACACACAGAGTCATCCATCTGCTATTTATATTGCTTACTTATATGCTTACCGGTTATACTGTTCATATTGTTTATACTGTTTATACTGTCCATACTGTATATTTTTTAGTACTTCTATTTTTATTTTATTGTATTTTAAAACTTATTGTATTGTTGCACTACTCTGTGGCACTGTCACTTTTGCATTTCACTGTATACTTGTATGCACGTGACAAATAAAGAATCTTGAATCTTGAATCTTGAATCTTGAAACCCTAACCCTTAACCCTGACCCTAACCCTAGGGCTAGTAGAACCATGTAGTTTGGCTCTTCAAACCCACCTCCTCGTTGCTAGGCAACCCCCCCCTTTTCCCTCCACCGTTCGTATTTTACGACATTTTTTAGAAAAAAATGTTTTATGAAACTCCTTCAAACCACACACTCTCCCCACCCCCTCGTTGCTAGGTAACCCACCATATCCCGTCCCTTTCCGACATTTTCTTTTCCTTTACGACATTCCCTCAAACACACCAACCTCCCTTATTTGACGACATTTACTATTATTATTATTATTATTATTATTATTATTATTATTATTATTATTATTATTATTATTATTATATCTTTACGACATTTACTTCTTCTTTACGAGAGAAGGGGAGACAGACACCATGGAAACCACCACCACCACCGACACCGGCGGCTCCTCTGGTACTCGTAGCGGGTCCTCTGGGACCGTCTCCCCCGGTGGTACCGTCTCCTCTACCGGCTCTGAGGCTAATGATAACGGGGCTAACTAACGAAGCTAACGAATTTACCTACCGAGTGCAGTGTTGACGGGGTGCTAAAGGCTAATGCTAACGGGGCTAACGAATTTACCTACCGAGTGCAGTGTTGACGGGGTGCTAAAGGCTAATGCTAACGGGGCTAACGAATTTACCTACAGAGTGCAGTGTTGACGGGGTGCTAAAGGCGAATGCTAACTGGCTCTAACGAACTGACCGTGTGTGTGTGTGTATTATGAATGTGATTAAATAAATACTAAATATGTCGTTTTATTGTCATTTTCTGTCTGTCTGTCTGACCTGTTGTTGCCGTTCAGCTCCAGGATTATATCCGCGCCACGCTGTCTCTGACCTGTCTGTCTCTCTATCTGACCTCTCTATCTGACCTGTCTCTCTCTGTCTGTCTGTCTGACCTGTATGTCTTTTGTTGCCCTCCAGCTCCAGGATTGTATCCGCGCCATGCTGTCTCTGACCTGTCTGTCCCTCTGTCTTATCTGTCTGTCTATCTGTCTGTCTGTCTGTTTCTCTCTGACCTGTCTGTCTCTCCATCTGACCTGTCTGTCTGTTGTTGCCGTAGCTCCAGGACTGTATCCGCGCCACGCTGAGTGACTGGTCCTCCGAGACGCCGTCGGCCGGGGAGAAGGTGAGACTCATCCCTCTCTTCTCTCCCTCCCTCCTTTGCTGTCTCTCTCTCTCTCCCTCCTTCCCTCCCTCCTTTCCTCCTGTCTCTCTCTTCTTTCCCTCCTTTCCTGTCTTCCTTCCTTCCTTCCCTCCTGTCTCTCCCTCCCTCCCTCCCTCCTGTCTCTCTCCCTCTCTCCCTCCTTCCCTCCCTCCTGTCTCTCTCCCTCTCTCCCTCCTTCCCTCCCTCCTGTCTCTCTCCCTCTCTCCCTCCTTCCCTCCCTCCTGTCTCTCTCCCTCTCTCCCTCCTTCCCTCCCTCCTGTCTCTCTCCCTCTCTCCCTCCTTCCCTCCCTCCTGTCTCTCTCCCTCCCTCCCTCCCTCCCTCCCTCCTGTCTCTCTCTCTCTCTCCTTCTCTCCCTCATTCCCTTCCCTCCTTTCCTGTTTCCTGTCTTCTTTCCTTACTGTCGGCGGAGGAGAAGGTGAGACTCATCCCTCTCTTCCTTCCTTCCTTCCTTCCTTCCTTCGTCTCTCTCTGGATGCTCCACACACACACACACACGCACACCCACACACACGCGCGCCCAGAGGCGTCAATGTTTAGTGAGTCAAGTGACAATGTGTGTGTGTGAGAGAGAGGGAGACACACACACACACACACACACACACACACACACACGCGCGTCAATGTTTAGTGAGTCAAGTGACAACGTGTGTGTGTGTGTGTGTGTGGGTGCTCCTGAGACAGGGAGAGAGAGAGGGAGACACATACACACTCACATACACACACACACACACACACACACACACACTGACACAGACATACACACACACACACACACTCACACAGACATACACACACACACTCACACTGTCTGTCTGTCTGTCTCTGACCTGTCTGTCCCTCTGTCTGTCTGTCTGTCAGTCTCTGACCTGTCTGTCTGTCTGTCTGTCTGTTTGTCTCTGACCTGTCTGTCTCTCCATCTGACCTGTCTGTCTGTTGTTGCCGTAGCTCCAGGACTGTATCCGCGCCATGCTGAGTGACTGGTCCTCCGAGACGCCGTCGGCCGGGGAGAAGGTGAGACTCATCCCTCTCTTCTCTCCCTCCCTCCCTCCCTCCTTTCCTGTCTCTCTCTTCCTTCCCTCCTTTCTTGTCTTCCTTACTTCCTTCCCTCCTGTCTCTCCCTCCCTCCTGTCTCTCTCCCTCCCTCCTTCCCTCCCTCCCTCCTGTCTCTCTCCCTCCCTCCCTCCCTCCTTCTTTCCTTCTCTCCCTCCCTCCTGTCTCTCTCTCTCTCTCCTTCCCTCCCCCCTTCTCTCCCTCCCTCCCTCCTGTCCCTCTCTCCTTCTCTCCCTCCTGTCTCCCTCCTTCCCTCCCTCCTTCTCTCCCTCCTTTCCTGTCTTCCTTCCTTCCTTCCCTCCTGTCTCTCCCTCCCTCCCTCCCTCCTGTCTCTCTCCCTCTCTCCCTCCTTCCCTCCCTCCTGTCTCTCTCTCTCCCTCCCTCCCTCCTGTCTCTCTCTCTCCCTCCTTCTCCCCTCCTTCTCCCCTCCCTCCCTCCCTCCCTCCTGTCTCTCTCTCTCTCTCTCCTTCCCTCCCTCCTTCCCTCCCTCCTTCCCTTCCCTCCTTTCCTGTTTCCTCTCTTCTTTCCTTACTGTCGGCGGAGGAGAAGGTGAGACTCATCCCTCTCTTCCTTCCTTCCTTCCTTCCCTCCCTCCTTTCCTTCGTCTCTCTCTGGATGCTCCACACATCCACACACACGCGCGCCCAGAGGCGTCAATGTTTAGTGAGTCAAGTGACAACGTGTGTGTGTGTGTGTGTGTGAGAGAGAGGGAGACACAAACACACACACACACACAGATAGACAGACAAACTCACACAGACACACACACTCACTCACTCACACACTCACACTGTGGGAGCCTGGTCGACAGGCGCAACAGTGGGTCAACCAATGAGAATAGAAACAGGCGGAAACAGGGGTTGCGGTGAAATCAACGTAGGGTTTTATTTCTAAGGTGCGGGGAAAAGGGAGAGGCGAAAGGCAACTCAAATCTTCACCGGGTTGGCGGTTGGCGCTACGGCGCTCCGCCGGGTTCTTCTTGTCGTCAGAGAGAGAGAGAGAGAGACAGGCCAAAGTTAGTGGGATATCGGGTCCCTTTCACTGACCTCTTCCTCCGGTCGGTTGGGGGGTTCCTCTCCGTCTTCCAGGCTTTCTCTCCCGTTTGGCTTATGAGACTGGCTTAGCGGGTGTCTGGTCTCGACTCGTTCCTCCAGCCAAAGGCCTCAGGATCGCCGAGCTGACTCAGCGCACCTGTGAGCGGTGAGCTGAGTCATCTGATTGGTGGCGGAGTCTCCAGGACATAGAACTGGGATAGTACCTCCCATCCAGCACGACACCCCATGGCTGCCTTTGCCTCCCCCTTGTGGCCACCAGGTGTCTCTGTGGGGCACTGCTCACCGGCTGGGCCATCACAACACACAGACACACACTCACACACACACTCACTCACACAGACACACACAGACACACACACACATGCCCAGAGTCGTCAATGTTTAGTGAGTCAAGTGACAACGTGTGTGTGTGTGTGTGTGTGTGTGTGTGTGTGCCCCTGAGACAGGGAGAGAGAGAGGGAGACACACACACACACACTCACACATACGCACACTCACACAGACAGACACACACTCACACAGACACTCACACATACACACACATGCCCAGAGGCGTCAATGTTTAGTGAGTCAAGTGACAACGTGTGTGTGTGTGTGTGTGTGTGTGTGTGTGTGTGTGTGTGTGTGTGTGTGTGTGGGTGGGTGCTCCTGAGACAGGGAGAGAGAGAGGAAGACACACACACACTCACATACACACAGACACACACACACACACTCACACACTCACACAGACATACACACACTCACACAGACATACACAGACACACTCACACAGACACACACACAGGCAGGGAGACGGGGGGGAGGCAGGTTTGGGGGGGAGGGTTGAACAGGGAGGGAGGGAGGTTCTGCTGAGGTCAGCTAATCTCTCTCTCTTTCTCTCCCTCTCTCTAGTTCGACTAGTCTGGTCTGTCTCTAACCTGGACTGCTCCCCCCTCCCAGGCACGCCTGTCTGTCTTTCTGTAATCTGTCTGTCCTGAACCTGTCTGTCTCTCAGACCTGTCTGTCTCTCCAGGAGTCTGACGTCCTAGACTGTTCCACCCCCCACGCGGCCGAGGCCATCACGCCTGTCTGTCTCTCTGTCTGTCTGTCTCTAACTTGTCTCTCTCTCTCTAACCTGTCTGTCTGTTTACCTGTGTCTCTCTCTCTGACCTGTCTGTCTCTCCAGGAGTCTGACGTCCTGGACTGCTCCACCCCCCATGCGGCCGAGGCCACCATCATGCTTGTCTGTCTCTCTCTCTCTGACCTGTCTGTCTCTCTCTCTCTAACCTGTCTGTCTGTTTACCTGTCTCTCTCTCACCTGTCTTTCTCTAACCTGTCTGTCTCTAACCTGTCTGTCTCTCCAGGAGTCTGACGTCCTGGACTGCTCCACCCCCCAGGCGGCCGAGGCCACCATCACACCGGAGGAGAGGGAGGAGCTGAAGGTGTCTGGTACGCTACGACAAGCTAACGCAGGCTAACGCTACGCTAATGCAGGGTAAGACAGGTTAACGCAGGCTAAGACAGGCTCACGCACGCTAACACACACCACGATAACACATGCTAATAAATGCTAGTGCATGCTAACACCGGCTCACACGCACCACGATAACACACGCTAACCCAGGGCTAACAAACGATACCAGCCCATGATTACACACGACGCGACCACACGTTAACACAGGCTAACAAATGACACCAGCACATGCTAACACAGGCTAACCTAGGCTAACCCACGCTAACGTTGTCGTTGCAGTCAAGCTGTTCCTGTGCGAGTCGGACCAGTCGTCCATCAGGCAGGCTGTCGACATGGGTGAGTCCTGCCTGTTTGTCTGTCTGTCTGCCTGTTTGGCTGTCTGCTTGTCTGTCTGTTTGTTTGGCTGGCTGGCTGGCTGTCTGCCTGTCTGTCTCTCTCTTTACCTGTTTGTCTCTCCCCTCCACAGCCTGTCTCACCCTCGCCCTGTCGACCAGGAGGACAACATCCCCCCCCCCCCCCACACCCAGACCCTCTCGGACCTCTAACCTGTCTTTCTCTCCCTAACCTGTGTCCCTCCCCCCCAACAGCCTGTCTCACTCTCGCCCTCTCCCAACTCGACTCGGTCATCCTGGCGCCCGCCCCCCCCCCCCCCCGGGGGCCGACCACGCCCCCCAGACCCTCTCGGACCTGCAGCCGGCATGGGTTTTCTTGGAAACGCTGGTGGCGTCCGGGAAGGTGGTCGCCATCGGGACGTCGGACCTGGACAAGGGCCTCCTGGAGGAGCTGCACAACTGGGCCCAGGTGGGTGTCTGTCTGTCTTTCTCTGGCCTGTCTGTTTGTCCTGGACGGTGTGTGTGTCTGTCTGTCTGTCTCTCTCTCTCTCTCTCGCTCTATCCCTGACCTGTCTGTCTGTCCTGGACAAGGGCCTCCTGGAGGAGTTGTACAACTGGGACCAGGTGGGTGTCTGTCTGTCTGATCTGTCTGTCTGTCCTGGACAAGGGCCTCCTGGAGGAGCGCTACGACTGGGCCCAGGTGGGTGTCTGTCTCTGTCTCTGAACTGTCTGTCTGTCTGTCCTGTGCTGGGGGTATCTGTCTCTCCCTGACCTGTCTGTCTCTCTCTCCATGTCCAAGGTGAAACCCCACCAGTAACCAGGTCAAACTGAGTGCGTACGCCAACTGTCTGTCTCTCTTTCTCTCTCTCTCTTTCTCTCTGTCCCTGTCCTGTCTCTCTCTCTCTGTCCCAACCAAGCAGTTAACAGTGTCTGTCTGTCTGTCTCTCTCTCTCTGTCCCTGACCTGTCTGTCTGTCCCTGACCTGTCTCTCTCTCTCTCTCTCTCTCTCCCCCGTATCCAAGGTGAAGACCACCAGTAATCAGGTCAACCTGGCGTCCTGTTCTGTGATGCCCCCCGATCTGATGGCCTGTATGTCTCTCTGTCCCTGACCTGTCTGTCTCTCCCTGACCTGTCTCTCTCTCTTCCGTATCCAAGGTGAAGCCCACCAGTAACCAGGTCAACCTGGCGTCCTGTTCTGTGATGCCCCCCGATCTGATGGCCTGTCTGTCTCTCTGTCCCTGACCTGTCTGTCTCTCTGACCTGTCTCTCTCTCTCCCGTATCCAAGGTGAAGCCCATCAGCAACCAGGTCAACCTGGCGTCCTGTTGTGTGATGCCCCCCGATCTGACGGCATATGCCAAGCAGGCGGGGGTCCAGCTACTGACCCACAACGACCCCAAAGGTGGGTGTCTGTCTGTGATCTGTCTGTCTGTGATCAATTTGTCTGGGGGTGTCTGTCTGTCTGTCTCTCTTTCTCTCTCTCTGTCCCTGACCTGTCTGTCTCTCTCTGACCTGTCTGTCCCCCCTCTAACCTAACCTCCCTCTTCATCTGAGCTGTCTGTCTCTCTCTGACCTGTCTCTCTCTCTCCCTCCCTCTCTTTCCATGTCTGTCTCTCCCTCTAACCTGTCTCTCTCTCTCTCCCTCTCTTTCCATGTCTGTCTCTCCCTCTAACCTGTCTGTAACCTAGGTTAAAATAGCCATAAACAGATACTTGAATAAATAACAGTAAAAATATTTCTGAATAAATATTCTGACATTAGAAATAAAAGTCCATGATTTAGTCTAATAAATAGGATTAAAAATAATTCGTTTCAATATTGATTTTTACAGGAAGTTTTGTCACTTAAACTAGTCAGCCAATCAGAATGGCTGGTTGCAACTTCCTTTTTCATTGAGAATGCTAGTCAGAGACGAAGCAAGTTGAGCGAAAGCTAGTGGAACTAACCAGTGAGCAAAATAACAGCAAAACCGAGTGAAAACGTTTATTTTCTTTGATTTGAAAGTGTTTTATGTTGTATTCTGTCTGCAAAGGTAGACTGTGGTTTATTTAGACATTATATAAGAGAGTAAAACCGTGTATTATCCGGAGCCACGCTCCCGCTGGCGAGCCTCCTACATTTTTGAGAAGAACCATCGGATCATCATCACGTTGCATCCACAAGATTCATCTACATTCTGGAGAAGAACAAGGACTCTTTCATCGGATTTGCGGTAGGACTGTGTAAAGCCTTCGTTATTTCGTTGCAAGAGGATTCGTTTGGACTTTAATTTGCGGTAAGCGTGGACTCAATGAAAACTAAGTTCGCACGTGGCATTCGCTGGACTGTTTCGCCTGGTTGCTAGCAAGGTTGAATTCGTTGACCGTTGCATACGGTCTATGATTGAATTGCATTGTTGCCTGAAAAGATTGATTAGCATTTAACTTGATACTTGATAGTTATTCACTATACGTTCATAGCCTTGATGTTAATGTTGAATGGTGAATGTTTTACTTGATGTTTGATGGTATTATTGTTATCCTACTGGTTTCATGCTAATGCCAAACTGATTTTGATTTTGTTTCTGAACTCGCTAAACATAGTAGCTCACTGGTTTATATTGCTAAAATAGGAGATTAATACTTGATACTTGATTCTAAATAGGCCTAGTGAAAATATTGATTTAATGAAGATTTAAAAGATCTTAATGATACTTAGATAGAATAATCTTATGGAAAAGTAAGATAGCCATTGAACTTAAAATAGTTAACTATTGAAATTAGAAATCAAATAGAACTTTAAAAGAAACTTTAACCGAGACTTCACTTTAGAAATATTTTCTTGAACTGAGAGACTTTGTTTTTCTTGATATTCCTTAAAGAAGAGGTTTATTATTGACCCATTTGCATTTAGATGCAATTGGTTTCAGTATTCAATGTATGTATGTGTAATGTAAACTGTCTTATGGTACCAATTTTCTACTTCTAACTTTTTCTACAAATGTGTATAAACAAGCCGGCATTTAAAACTTACTTGATGGTCTGTGGTGTGTCTGATTATTATTTTGCTATTATTACTGTTTTAACTACTACTGCTCCCTACGAGCCTAGTCACTGGTCCTAACATAGCATACTTATCTACAACTCGAGGTAAGTGTTACATGTCTCTCTCTCTCTCTCTCTCTCCTTCCAGAGCTTATCTCGGCGGCGGGCTTCCAGGAGGCGCTGTCTCTCTCTCTCTGACCCGTCTGTCTATCTGTCTGTCTTTGACATGTCTGTCTCCCCTCTAACCTGTCTCTCTCTCTCTCCCTCCCCCCTCTCCCTCTGAGCTGTCTGTCTGTCTTTGACCTGTCTCTCTCCCCCTAACCTGTCTTTCTCTAACCTGTCTGTCTCTCTGTCGTCTTCCAGAGCTCATCACGTCGGCGGGCTTCCAGGAGGCGCTCCGTGAGAGCGCGGCGTTAGCAACGGCGTCCCACGGCGACCCCGACCGCGACCGCTGTGACGCGGCGTCGGCGTGGCGTGGCGCCTCCGCTGGGTCCTGCGCTACGCCATCATCGTCAAGAGCCGCGGCATCATCAAGGCCAAGGGCTACCCGGTCCACGCCACCCGGGTAGCATAGCATAGCATAGCATAGTCTGGTGTAGTCGAGGCTAGCATAGTGTAGTGTAGCCTTAGCGTAGCATCGTGTAGCCTTGGTTAGCCTGGTTAGCGTAGCGCGGACGACACCTTGGTTAAGTTGAAAGACTTAGCTACGGTTAGTAGCTAAGTCACATGTATGTAATGTGATGTCATGTATGTAATGCTTATGGAGTTGATGGTGGATTAAATCTGTTCCATCAGTTTTCCAGCGACTGACAGAGAGCAGAAACACGGTGCATGGCGCCATCTGTTGATCGACTGTCGACAGCACAACACATGAGGCCAATGGAGGAAAGCAGAACCATGTGAGAAGATTTCCTCTTCAGTTGTTGAACCTTTCACACATCTGGCACTCCGGATTGTGTCAGCAGCGTAAAAACAAAATGCATTTTTAAATGTTCCAATGTATTTCTATGGGACTGTTAGGGTTAGGAATGTATTTCTATGGGACTGTTAGGGTTAGGAATGTATTTCTATGGGACTGTTAGGGATAGGAATGTATTTCTATGGGACTGTTAGGGATAGGAATGTATTTCAATGGGACTGTTATGTTTAGGAATGTATTTCTATGGGACTGTTAGGGATAGGAATGTATTTCTATGGGACTGTTATGTTTAGGAATGTATTTCTATGGGACTGTTAGGGATAGGAATGTATTTCTATGGGACTGTTAGGGATAGGAATGTATTTCTATGGGACTGTTAGGGTTAGGAATGTATTTCTATGGGACTGTTCGGTGCCAACATGTTTGACAACATGGTAAGTTAGTGAGTTTCGTTTCTAGGCACACTAGATCGTATCCAGGGGTAATAGAACATTAGTTTAATAGAACAGTGTAATAGAACATTAGTGTAATAGAACGTTAGTATAATAGAACGTTAGTTTAATAGAACATTAGTGTAATAGAACATTAGTATAATAGAACATTAGTGTAATAGAACGTTAGTGTAATAGAACATTAGTGTAATAGAACATTAGTGTGAACCAAAGGGGACGTTTTCTTTCCAGTGTTAACACTTCCCTTAGCAACGTCATGACAACCCAAATGTGCAGACAGGCCTAGGAGACGCTGAGAAAATCACCAGGACTCCACTGCCCTCTCTGCAGAGCATCTACCACCGCAGAGTCCACAGGAGAGCCGCCTCCATCCTCAAGGACCCCACCCACCCCCAGCACGGACTGTTCACACTTCTACCCTGAGGCCGGAGGTACAGAAGTGTTAAATGCAGGACCACCAGACTGAAGAACTCCTTCTTTCCCACTGCCATCAGGCTCCTAAACAACCCATAGGAGATTAATATAACCTTACTACCTCAAATAACTGAATTTTCCAGTTTGCATAATTGCACTGCTACATTTGCACTGTTTTATTATTATTATTGCTGCTATTTTATTTTATGCCTTAAATTTTGCTGTCTTGTACATTTGTTTAGTATATATTGTATATTCTTTAGTATTGTATATTTTACATTGGTTGGCATTCTGCGGACAGCAAAGCAAGAATTTCGTTGTACAGGGAAACATGTTTTCTACTGTGCATATGATAATAAACACTTTGAATTTGAATTTGAATTGTCTGAAGCAAACAATGGAATAGTGTTCTCTTCCTGATGATGTCTTTTTACCGGGTGACCTCATTCTTTTGACATCTCAAACTTCATTTAAAATGTTCTTAAACACCAAATATTCTTACTTAGTTCATATTCTTTCAATGCCAAACCATTCCTTCATATTTTAGTTTGTATTCTCAGACTTTCAATGTCCAAATTTGTGCAAAACATCCTAAGTTTGGATTTAACTTGCCTGCCCCCATGATTGATAGAAACATACTTACATTAAACCAGCTACTGTTATTATAATAATGTCTTGTCAACCCTCACACCATCATCATAAACTTCACATCATAACAGCAACCTTCATTCAATACCAGTTAGCATCCACTCAAAGTCTCCTTCTGCATTTTACTTCCTACTCTTTGAAAGTCAATCCATTTCTTCATCTTCCGATCGATACTCTCAAACTTTCACTGCAAACACGAAGGCCACTGTTGCGTTGCATGTTCATATCCATATTTCCCACCCTGATTGATCGATGCAATGAACACAGACAGAGGAAAGCATCCCTTCAGAAATCCCAGACACCGAGATAAGATTCAGTTAAAGGTAGACTCAGCGATATGATGTCACCGCGTGGTCTGGTCAACATGGTGTCAGAGCGTGTTCTTTTTTTTAAGGAGAAGACAAACAACTTCTTACTTTTAGCTATTTTATTTATGTCAAAATTTCAGGCTTGTACAAGGACCACTTTTGGCAAGGAAAATCGCAGTCAGCAAGCTGTTAATCTGTAACCAACCCTCCAAAAATGGATGGATTCTAACAGTCACGTAAAGCAGTAACACAAATGATGTGATTGGCTGTTTGGTTGGGGAGAAGCCGTGGTTTAGACTTGGCTCTCCCTTGTTGGTGCACGGGCTGGTCCCAGCCCCTTGGCACACGATTGGTCCCATCAGCGGAGACAGCGCCCTGCTAGTGAGATAACACACCTGCTCTGGTTTGTCCCTCCCTAGTCTGGTACTTTTCCACTACAGCTTTTTGTGTAAACATGTGTTGAAACATCCTTCTTGATAGCCTGGCTTGACCTCTCCATGTATTAATCCAACGTACCACGGGACTAATGCTTGATCCATCTCTCATTTATCAACAGGCCATCACATTAGTCAATTTAGCACACTGCAGTAATGTATTTTTCATTTAGCAAAAATAAACTCTATTTATAAAAATAATTTCCCAACAATGATCTGGTACAGTCTGGTAAACACAGTCTGGTACAGAGAGTAACAAGCTTTTTTGCAGGGTGCCTTCAAAACATGTAATTGCATGTTAAAAACACATTAAACTAATGATGTGAAACAACATTCCAGCTCCAAGCAGAAAGAAGGAATGTCTTATCGGCTGGTTTAATGACTAACAGCGATGGAAAAAGAAGATTTTGTAAAATACCTCTAAAAAGCAAAACATATTTCAAAATTCAAATATATAATCCAATGAAAAAGATATAATCTAATGAAAAAACAATGCATATCAAAATAAGGAAACAACCGATGAAGCAAAAATATTTCTGAATACAAGTAAAAGCACAAGTAAATAACATTGTTGTTCTATGCTAACATTGTTTTTATTCAAGCAAAGCTAACCTTAGACCTCAGTCTGACCTTAAAAAGCAGAAAACATCCTTCGAAATATAAAAAGCATCAAACCCTTTTTCTATGATAAAACAACATTCATTTTCTTAAAGGGGCAATCTGGGATTCAAACAACGGTCTCCCCGCTAGGCTGAGGGACGGGGCTAGAGAAATGTAACCTCTCAAATTCAGAGACGGAGCGATGGTTGAAATAACTGACCATCCATGACATTTTAAATGGTTTTCACCATGTTAACTTCATGATGGTTTTAACATGTTAACTTCATAATGGTTAGGGTTAGGGTTAAGTAAAACAACCTGATATTTTGTCTTCTGATTCATATTTTGGGGTCAGTTGAAGTCAATTCATGAGGCATTTATAAGTCATATTCTTCAATACTCAATGGCTATCCTGTATATCATTCATTTATGAGTCCCAACATGGATGTACCAATCCCAGATTGCCCCTTTAAAGCTGAGCTAAAATAGCTTCCATGTCTTGTTGCTGGACGTTCAGTTACTCCTGAGGATCCAAATCTGACATCATGATGACATCATTGCTTGGCTTCTCTTCATCAGGCTGAGCTGTTCAACACAGGAATAAAACAACATGATTTTGTATCATTACTGATATTAAATAACATGTGATATTCAATTAAACGCGTGTTACCACATAGTTACCTCATAGTTTCTTAGTAAATACTGGCTAATTACCAGTTAGAACCGGGCTATAAAATAATATACGTGATCCTAGCAACACGACCCTAGCAAGAACAGCTGTCAGTAACGCTAATCTATAACTGCGTGGTGATTGGTCAGAAATGTATCCCCACATGGGACAGGCGCCATCTTCCCCGTCTCTGTCAGAACCAACAGTGAATCAAGGGAGAGGCGTATCTCTAGTTTATACAATCTCTGGTCCTATTCACACAACTACAGGCAACGTTCCCATTCTAACACCAGAGGGCAGTGTTCCCATTCTGACACCAGAGGGCAGTGTTCCCATTCTGACACCACAGGGCAGTGTTCCCATTCTGACAGCAGAGGGCAGTGTTCCCATTCTGACACCAGAGGGCAATGTTCCCATTCTGACACCAGAGGGCAGTGTTCCCATTCTGACACCAGAGGGAAGTGTTCCCATTCTGACACCAGAGGGCAGTGTTCCCATTCTGACACCAGAAGGCAGTGTTCCCATTCTGACACCAGAGGGTAGTGTTCAATGACCCTTAGGAGGGTCAGCGAGCTGTAGTGTACTGTAGACAGGGGAGTGTTTAGGAGGGTCAGCTAGCTGTAGGGTAGTGTAGACAGGGGAGTGTTTAGGAGGGTCAGTTAGCTGTAGTGTAGTGTAGACAGGGAAGTGTTTAGGAGGGTCAGCTAGCTGTAGTGGAGTGTAGACAGGGGAGTGTTTCGGAGGGTCAGCAAGCTGTAGTGTAGTGTAGACAGGGGAGTGTTTCGGAGGGTCAGTTAGCTGTAGTGTAGTGTAGACAGGGGAGTGTTTAGGAGGGTCAGCTAGCTGTAGTGTAGTGTAGACAGGGGAGTGTTTAGGAGGGTCAGCTAGCTGTAGGGTAGTGTAGACAGGGGAGTGTTTAAAAGGGTCAGCTAGCTGTAGTGTAGTGTAGACAGGGGAGTGTTTAGGAGGGTCAACTAGCTGTAGTGTAGACAGGGGAGTGTTTAGGAGGGTCAGCTAGCTGTAGTGTAGTGTAGACAGGGGAGTGTTTAGGAGGGTCAGCTAGCTGTAGTGTAGTGTAGACAGGGGGGTGTTTAGGAGGGTCAGCTAGCTGTAGTGTAGACAGGGGAGTGTTTAGGAGGGTCAGCTAGCTGTAGTGTAGTGTAGACAGGGGAGTGTTTAGGAGGGTCAGCTAGCTGTAGTGTAGTGTAGACAGGGGAGTGTTAAGGAGGGTCAGTTAGCTGTAGTGTAGTGTAGACAGGGGAGTGTTTCGGAGGGTCAGCTAGCTGTAGTGTAGTGTAGACAGGGGAGTGTTTAGGAGGGTCAGCTAGCTGTAGTGTAGACAGGGGAGTGTTTAGGAGGGTCAGCTAGCTGTAGTGTAGTGTAGACAGGGGAGTGTTTAGGAGGGTCATTTAGCTGTAGTGTAGCGTAGACAGGGGAGTGTTTAGGAGGGTCAGCTAGCTGTAGTGTAGTGTAGACAGGGGAGTGTTTAGGAGGGTCAGCTAGCTGTAGTGTAGTGTAGACAGGGGAGTGTTTAGGAGGGTCAGCTAGCTGTAGTGTAGCGTAGACAGGGGAGTGTTTAGGAGGGTCAGCTAGCTGTAGTGTAGTGTAGACAGGGGAGTGTTTAGGAGGGTCAGCTAGCTGTAGTGTGGTGTAGACAGGGGAGTGTTTAGGAGGGTCAGCTAGCTGTAGTGTAGTGTAGACAGGGGAGTGTTTAGGAGGGTCAGCTAGCTGTAGTGTAGACAGGGGAGTGTTTAGGAGGGTCAGCTAGCTGTAGTGTAGTGTAGACAGGGGAGTGTTTAGGAGGGTCAGCTAGCTGTAGTGTAGTGTAGACAGGGGAGTGTTTAGGAGGGTCAGCTAGCTGTAGTGTAGTGTAGACAGGGGAGTGTTTAGGAGGGTCAGTTAGCTGTAGTGTAGTGTAGACAGGGGAGTGTTTCGGAGGGTCAGCTAGCTGTAGTGTAGTGTAGACAGGGGAGTGTTTAGGAGGGTCAGCTAGCTGTAGTGTAGACAGGGGAGTGTTTAGGAGGGTCAGCTAGCTGTAGTGTAGACAGGGGAGTGTTTAGGAGGGTCAGCTAGCTGTAGTGTAGTGTAGACAGGGGAGTGTTTAGGAGGGTCAGCTAGCTGTAGTGTAGTGTAGACAGGGGAGTGTTTAGGAGGGTCAGCTAGCTGTAGTGTAGTGTAGACAGGGGAGTGTTTAGGAGGGTCAGCTAGCTGTAGTGTAGTGTAGACAGGGGAGTGTTTAGGAGGGTCAGCTAGCTGTAGTGTAGTGTAGACAGGGGGGTGTTTAGGAGGGTCAGCTAGCTGTAGTGTAGTGTAGACAGGGGAGTGTTTAGGAGGGTCAGCTAGCTGTAGGGTAGTGTAGACAGGGGAGTGTTTAAAAGGGTCAGCTAGCTGTAGTGTAGTGTAGACAGGGGAGTGTTTAGGAGGGTCAGCTAGCTGTAGTGTAGTGTAGACAGGAGAGTGTTTAGGAGGGTCAGCGAGCTGTAGTGTAGTGTAGACAGGGGAGTGTTTAGGAGGATCAGCTAGCTGTAGTGTAGACAGGGGAGTGTTTAAGAGGGTCAGTTAGCTGTAGTGAAGTGTAGACAGGGGAGTGTTTAGGAGGGTCAGCTAGCTGTAGTGTAGTGTAGACAGGGGAGTGTTTCGGAGGGTCAGCTAGCTGTAGTGTAGTGTAGACAGGGGAGTGTTTAAGAGGGTCAGTTAGCTGTAGTGTAGTGTAGACAGGGGAGTGTTTCGGAGGGTCAGCTAGCTGTAGTGTAGTGTAGACAGGGGAGTGTTTAGGAGGGTCAGCTAGCTGTAGTGTAGTGTAGACAGGGGAGTGTTTAGGAGGGTCAGCTAGCTGTAGTGTAGACAGGGGAGGGTTTAGGAGGGTCAGTTAGCTGTAGTGTAGTGTAGACAGTGGAGTGTTTAGGAGGGTCAGCTAGCTGTAGGTGTAGAGGGCAGAGGGTTCTTACCTGGAGCCCTGCAGCATTTCACCACCAGCACGATGGTCACCAGCAGGTAGGGGAACACCACCAGTAAACTACACAGCAGCCTGGGCAGAGACATGAAGACCACTGGAGCTGGAGGTGGAGTTGGAGCTGGAGGTGGAGGGTGAGGTGGAGTTGTAGGTGGAGGGTGAGGTGACGGTGGAAGGTGAGGTGGAGTTGCAGGTGGAGGTGGAGGTGGAGGGTGAGGTGGAGGTAGTGATAGAGGTGCAGGTGGAGGTGGAGATGCAGGTGGAGGTGCAGGTGGAGGTGGAGATGCAGGTGGAGGTGCAGGTTGAGGTGGAGATGCAGGTGGAGGTGCAGGTGGAGGTGGAGATGCAGGTGCAGGTGGACGTGGAGGTGGAGGTGGAGGTGGAGATGCAGGTGGAGGTGCAGGTGGAGGTGGAGATGCAGGTGGAGGTGGAGGTGCAGGTGGAGGAGGAATCAGAGTTAGAACACGTTGGTATTATTGGAGGTCATGAATAAGACATCATTTTGGTAGAAACAGTTGTCCAGTAACTTGACCTCTGACCTGCGTAACCCTAACCCAACAATCCAGAGGTTGAGATTTTCTACAACCACATTTTCTGAATGAGACTCAAAGACACCGAAAAACTGTACAACTGAACAGCTTCCCCATCCCTACCCCCCCTGTACTAACCCTGACCCCCCCTGACCCTAACCCTAACCCTAACCCTAACGACTGTAGAAGTGACAACAGCTTACCAGTCACTGTGATGTTGACAGCATTGCTGTACTCTCCTGACCCAGACTCACACCAGAACACTCCACTGTGATAGGTGTATACAGAGCGGAGGAGGCATGTGGGTCCAGTTGATGATTTAACAGAGGGACACTCTGGCTGCCAGAAACGCTCTGTGAAGCTCATCACTCTCCATCCAGTAGAGCTCCCCTGCACCTCACAGCTCACTGAGACAGACTCACCAGAGAAGAACTGAGATCTGTTGGGACTGACGGTCAGAGAGGCTGGAGGAGAGAGGCCTGGGAGAGAGAGAGAGGGGGGGGGGGGAGAGAGAGGGAGGGAGGGAGAGGGAGAGAGAGAGGGGGGGAGAGAGAGGGGGAGAGAGAGAGAGGGGGGAGAGAGGGGGAGGAGAGAGAGGGGGAGAAGAGAGAGAAAGGGGGAGAGAGAGAGAGGGAGAAGAGAGAGAGGGGGGAGAGAGGGGGAGGAGAGAGGGGAGAGAGGGGGAGGAGAGTGGGGGTAGAGGGAGAGAGAGAGAGAGGGGGAGGAGAGAGGGGGAGAAGACAGAGAAAGGGGGAGAGAGAGAGAGGAGAAGAGAGAGAGAGGGAGAGAGAGAGAGAGGGGGAAAGAGAGAGAGGGGGGAGAGAGGGGGAGGAGAGAGGGGAGAGAGGGGGAGGAGAGTGGGGGGAGAGAGAGAGAGAGAGAGGGGGGAGAGAGAGGTGGAGAGGGAGAGAGAGAGAGAGGACTGAGACAGGGTCATAGTTCAGAGTTGAAACAGTCCATCAGTAACTCACCTGTTACCCAGAGGAGCTGAGGAGAGCTGTAGTCTGTATAATAGACTGGTTCTCCTCTCCTAGCTCTACATTCATATACCCCTGTGTGACTCAGACCAACAGGACTGACAGAGTAGGAGCCTCCAGCCCCACGCTCACTGTCTGGTAGCTGCTTATAGGGGGAACCCCATCCATCGTACACCCTCCTGTACCAGGAGAATGTCCAGCCTGTAGACGAGTCTCCAACCTCACAGCTCAGAGTCACTGAGTCTCCAACATTCAGCCACCATGCAGGAGACGCACTCAGGACAGGACGGGGGCGATCTGGAAGAGAAAAGGTGTGAAAGTGTGAAATTGTAAAGTGCAAGAACACAAACGCTGTCTTTGACAAATCTATTATTATTTTTTATTGTTTTTACTCTTTCTTTGATAAACGGAGGGACACAACAATCCAGAGGTTTAGATTTTCTAGAACAACTTTTTCTGAATGAGACTCAGAGACACCAAACACACATATTTCAGAAGTGATCATTCAACATGAGTTCATAAACTAGGTCAATCACAGGACTTTTTATTCATTCATTTTTTTAGGGATAGATCAGCTTTGAATAAATCTTAATAAATGAAATGAGTAAATAGAAATGAAGTTCTATCAGATAGCGCTGCTTGTATCATTTCTAGTCCTAACCCTAACTCACCTTCAGACTGCGTGTGTCCAGAGTAGATGGAAGAACTCATGACTGAAACACACAGAGAGAGAAACTCATGTGACTCACGACATTAGAAATATCACACACATACACAAACACACACACACACACAGACACAGACACACACACACACACACACGCACACACACACACACACACACACACACACACAGTCGCCGATACTGAGCACCATACCAAAGGT
>NC_139654.1:4457500-4495000 GCF_951799395.1 Argentina silus | reverse complement strand
TGAAGAGTGAGACCTGAGCCTCTGTCAGCCAGTGTGCTGGAAGTGACCAATAAGGACCAGTTTATTGTCTTCACAGCGATGGGGGGCTGCAGAGAGGAGTGATAGGCAGATCAAACAGGTACGGTTCTAATTTTAGGTGGACTTTTTGTGATATTTAAGCTGATTGTGTTTGATCATAGTTGAGTTTCCTGGGTCAGGGTCAGAGCAGAGATACTCAATACTGTGTGATGGATTCAGATTCTTTACCTTCATCCTGAAGTGTGCACTAGTACCTATTGTTTATGTCAGGATGTAAAAAAACTGGTACATTTCTAATTTTATTTGGACCTTTTGTGATTGTTTTGCTGATTTGATACATACCTTTCGAGCCTTGATTTTTTCGTTTGGTGGATTTAGTTTTTGGGTATGTTTTGTCTTTCTTATTAATTCATTTGACCTAAATTATTAATTTTACTGCATTGCATTAGTCTCTACAGTCAAATCAAACTGTGCCATTCATTGCTGGTTAGAAAGAGGAACTGAACAGAAAACCTACTTTTTCAGTTTAAAGTGGTCTATGTGTCTTTGGTAGTAGTCATATACATACATCCCAGCACCAACATGTTCAAAACAAAGAGAACAGAGCACTTCTTGGGAACAGAGCATGCTTGGCAGTGAATTGTTATGCCCTGATTCACCCTGAGACCCATTTTGGGCGTTGGCTGTGGCATCAAACCACACCTCCAAACTCAAGTCTTCTTCTCAGCTGCATTTATTGAAAATGAGGAGGAGAAAAATCAATGACATCCCTGCAGCCCCTCTTTTAATGACTAAAATACTTTATCTAATTTGTTTTTATCCACCTGTGTTTCTATAGCACCTTTCCCTTTTAATTATTTATTCTCTCTGTGAAGGACATTGTGTTAAAGTGTTTATGAAGTGTGCTGTACAAGTAAAGTCTGATTGATTGATACTTTATTGTAAATGTTGTCGTGTACATGAGGAGAATACCACACAGTCAGCCCTGCAATTCTCTGACATCAGCTCTGTGGCAACAGGAAACCCCCCACCCCCTCACCATTTCCTTTTGTACATTCAGAGAAACTTCATAGTTGAGGCTGATGGAGTCTTCTGGGTCAGGGTCAGAGATACTCTGTGTGCTTCAGATTCTCTACCCTTCATCCTGAAATGTGCACTCCTTACCTCTCCTTCATGTGGGAGTTCAAAGGGGGGTGAATGTAGTGGAGGTGATTTAGAATCACACTCGTGATGAGGTTCTGTTGTTTTTTAAAATATTTTTAATTGGAAAAAAGGCATAGTTCAGAATAAGAACATTCAACAGGGTAACACTGGATATCAGGGTATTCATTGGTTCTTCAGAATGTCATGAATCAAAAGAAAGATAAAAAATTATGGAAGGTAGCTCAACATGTTCCTGGTTTTCTCTGTTCGTCTCACCTGGTAGTCAGCAGGACAGCTCACCTGCTGGTAGGTAGTCAGCAGGACAGCTCACCTGCTGGTAGGTAGTCAGCATGACAGCTCACCTGCTGGTAGGTAGTCAGCATGACAGCTCACCTGCTGGTAAGTAGTCAGCATGACAGCCCACCTGCTCTCATGTGTTATTCTCGTGATCCAAAATCAGTTGATGACAGCACAGAGGTGATAAACCAAGACTGTAAACATTGTACACAACTTAGAGCAACCACACATTCAGCCATGGAGCACTTGGCCAGTGGTGGTCAAACCAAACCATCTCCACACCTACAGCTCATTTGTTCATGTATTCTCAGTGATCCACAATGGCTGCTGTCTCTGAGCTGCTGCTGAATACTTTGAAGGAGCTGGTCAAGAAAGACCTGAAGGAGTTTATATGGTACTTGACTAAGAACATACCAGAAGGCTTCCATCACATCCCAACAAGCAAACTGGATGGAGCTGACAGGCAGGAAACTGTGGATACGCTGGTGGACACCTACGGCGATGACGAGGCTGTGAATGTCACACTGGAGATCCTGAGGAAGATGAAGCAGAACCAGCTCGCTGAAACATTAAAGAGAGAATATGATAAGAATAAGAGAGAACATATCACAGGTGAGTTCCATTCATGTTAAAGACTGACAGACACAGCCACACATGCACGCACGCACAAACGTATGCACATATTTGAATACTTTATTTGGGTAAAGTTAAACCATCACATCAAAGAACGCAAAATATATCAAATGTATCATGGAAAACAAACCATCTTCTGCACAACAACAATATTTGATGTATTCGGCACATTAGTAAAAATCTTGTCACCATTGTCACTAAACCAACTTGCCATCACATGGGAATGCTTGTGAATTGTGACTATTGATAGCAACACCTGTCTAACTGCACTAGCAATCAGGTCCACAGTGTGTTCAAGCCAAGCAGTGTAAAAGCCTTTGTATGTAACCGAGTTGAGATGATAAAGTCACTCCTCAAGTTGAAATACACCCATCCGTGCCATTCAGCTTATCTGTGGCGTAGCTGGTTAACATTGGGTGCTTCGGTGGGCAGGAAAGTGTGTTGGCAATACAGAGGACACAGATTTGAGACTGGTGTTAGCTTGTGTACGAGGAAGCCATACTGTGTGTGGCAGCGTGACGCCTGTTGTATTGGTGCCGTGACTCAGATCTGCAGTTGTGCTTATGTCAACGGCTGGGGTCGCTGTGGAGTGAGTTCATAGGGTGAGTGTTACTGAATTGAAAAAGTGATAAACTCACTCCCAAAGTTTAAATAATCCCACATGCACCAATTGCTGGCTTTTACGGTGGCATACAGCTTCCGACAGCATGACACCTGATACATACCGTTCAGCCATTTGTGACTTCGCTTTAACAGTGAAAATAAGTATGTCTTTACCCATGGCAGCCATTTTGTACATTGTGAATGTGACACAGAATTGTCAACCAAGTCAAGAGCAGCAGGGTTGCCCTGCATCCTCATCAGGCCAGTGTTGTAGTAGCTGCTTCTGTGTCTCATGCTTTAGTCCTCGATGATGTATCCTGGGATGTCTTCTCAAAGCCCAAAAAGTTGTCGTCTGTGTCGGTTGCACACACACAAACACATTGGAGCTATGCCTGTTTTCATGTTCTAGCTGGCTTCTCATCATATAGTGTTGATTGGGTTGATTACTAGTGATAATAAAAGTGATCAGTATAACAACAATGAGATATGATGACAATATCATAGAAGAATAACTGAATTGTTGTTTTTTCCAGATACAGAGCAACTGTCAGGTCGAGACAAACTGAAATGGAATAAAGGTCAGTTACACCTTTGTGTTGTCAGAGTTAAAAGACTGAATTTGTATGAATGAATGCAAAAGCAACTCACTCTGATTAATACGACACATCATTCCTAAGGGTTTGTTACATTATCATTCTATGGAATCAATGATACTTGCACAGAAAGGCTCCATAATAGAGACAGACAATGCACATTATCTTCCAATCAATTACTATATAATGTGTGTGTGTGTGTGTGTGTGTGTGTGTGTGTGTGGTGGCAGGGGGGGCTGCTCTGTCTTAACTCTCTGAGTAACTTTACTCTCCTCAAATCCTGACCCACCTGGCCTTAGATCAGCTCATGGGACTCCACAATACTGTACTAACCCAATAGCTAGCAAATACATTATACCAGATGTAGAAATCCAGTCACTACAAAGGGATCCATGGTTGCTTGCTCCCCTTTTGAGAGCAACTATAACTCTCACTCATGAATTCTATGAATTATTCATATTCACATTCATATGTGGCCTTTCAACTGGCAAATGAAGAGAATTTAAAGCTGCAAATGTACATTAGAGAGGAATAATCAGATTCTTGATATCAGATGGAGTGACACTATTGACACTATTTCCCCAGGTTGTCATTCTGTGGAGTCCCAGATGAAGGCTGTGTTTCTCTGGCTTCAGCTCTGAGGTCTAACCCCTCCCACCTGAGAGAACTGGACCTCAGCTACAATCACCCAGGAGACTCAGGACTGGCTCTGCTCTCTGCTGTACAGAAAGATCCACTCTGTAAACTACAGACACTCAGGTAAAGGCTGAATATGTGGCTGGACGTATCAATGAGATTAATGCACAGTATCTATTTTCCACATGATTGTGAGTGTGTCATTCAACCTCTGTGGGTTCTTCTGTTGTTGATATAGTGTGGACCATGGTGGAGAGTGCAGGCTCAAACCTGGGCTGATCAAATGTAAGTCACCACCGCTGTAGAGAATAGGACTGTGATATTACTCAAGAACCAGGATACAGCAGAGTTCAAACAGAGCACCAGTATTGTATTCATATGTAAATCTAAAATATTAGTAAATGTGAATTAGTTGTATCCCTTGTAAAACATTTTAAATTAATAAGTAATATTTTGTGAAAAAAAGAATGTTACCATAACAAGTTATTCAAATGTATTAATTTGATGATTATTTTTGGCCTCTCAATCAGATGCCTGTGAGCTCACACTGGACCCAAACACAGCACACAGGCGCCTCTCTCTGTCAGAGGAGAACAGACAGGTGACACAGGAGAGAGAGGAGCAGCCGTATCGTTATCACCCAGAGAGATTTGAGGTCTGGTCACAGGTGCTGTGTAGAGAGGGTCTGACTGGGCGCTGTTACTGGGAGGTAGAGAGGAGTGGGGAAGGGGCTGTTATAGGAGTGACATATAAAGGAATCAGCAGGAGAGGAGGGGGTTATGACTGTAGGTTGGGATACAATGACAAGTCCTGGAGTCTGTTCTGCTCTGGTAACAGTTACTCTGCCTCGCACAATAATAAGGACACTGACATACCTGTCCCCTCCTCTGGCTCCCACAGATTAGGAGTGTATCTGGACTGGCCGGCCGGCACTCTGTCCTTCTACAGCGTCTCCTCTGACACACGGACCCTCCTGCACACATTCCACTCCACATTCACTGAGCCCCTCTACCCAGGGTTTTGGCTTCTGTATGTGGACTGTTCAGTGACCCTGTGTAAACTAGTCTCAGGGAGATCACACTGAACACCAAAGGCTCAAAGATGACAGATCAGAACATGATGCAGTTGGATAGTGGTGTGTTTTCACTGAGATGTACAGATGTTCTCTCTCCCAGTGTGTAGTTATATTATTTCTTACTGTATATATATATATTGTGACAGCCGAGAGGTCCACACCAGAATTACAATCAAAAATATTTATTTGATTAGCGGGGAGAGGGAAATGATAGGGTGGGGGTGAGAAGGCGTCGTGTCGTTCAAGGGCCTCGCAGGAGATCCGTCGTCGGGAAGATAGCAGGGGGTTCGGTACACGGTGGGTGGTCCTCTTACGTTCCAGGTCGGGGCAGGCAGCGGGGTAGTCAGACAGGCGAAGGTTGGCAACGTAGCGGGCTCTCGGACGTTCTCGGGGTCGGGCTTCAAAGGGGGCTCTCCTACGGTCAGGGATCATACACAGGACAACGGTGACTTTGCTTACTCTCTCTCTCATCAACTCCTCCGTGTTTCGCCGTAGCTACTCTCCCAAACCGGGTGCTCTGTTGGCTCCTTTTGTAGGGTCTCTGCTGCTCCTGCTGATGCCCTTCAGCTGTGCCTTGATGAGCAGGAACTCCATGTATGGGCATACGGTGATTATCTCCACTGGTTGCAGCTGTGGCCACTTGGGGCGCAGGAACTCCATATATGGTCCTGCCAAAGACAACACGGGGCAAGAGAGGGACAGCAGAAACAGCAGAGACAAAGCGAGGCGAGATATACACTCCATTTACCACCGTTCCACACTCGCGCATGGGCTTAGGCACGGGGCGGGCGCCACAATATATATATATATATATTATTAAAAAATGCATCTGATAGTGAAATAGACTACAGGTACTTCTCCTGTGTGTGTGTCTGTGTGTGTGGTCAGAGAGGATGAGGGGAGACACATTTAACTGTTTAATTGTATTGATAATTTCCTGTACTTGTAACATTCAAGCCTCTGTTGTTTTATATTGATTGTTACATTCCTTTACAGTTCAGTCTTCTTCTAGTTGGTACTGTCGGCCATCATGCTTTATGTTAACATGTATAGTTTATTTCCCTCTTCTATTCTCCCATGGACCAACCACAACTCACAAACCTCATTTCCCCCCAAGTGCCTCTGTGTTTTGGTAGTAATGACAGTAACTCACCTTCTGCCTCCTCCTTCTCATTCTGATAAAGGCAGCACTAGTCTATTAGCCTGAACTAACCCTGGAGTCAAGGTCCTTCATTTACTACAATGATGATGATGATGATGATGTCCATATAAACAAAGTGTTTGTGAAACAAAGAGCCGTGTGACCTCATGTTGACTCTCCACATGTCAGAGAGGCATGTCTTGTTTGCATGTACACCAGAAATAATACACAATATACCATAATGGACTGAAATGACCATGTGAAAAGATAGAATCATGTGTAAATAAATAAAATAACCTAGTAGATAAAATTGATTACGTTTATTTATTTTTGCCATTAATCCTCACACAATACCCCATAATGAGAAATGTTTTTGATGGGTGTGATTTAAGAGGTTGTTGACATTTTACATTCCTCCCATGTTAGTCGGCACAGTAGCAGTGTGATTGACTGTAGCTAGTTCATACAGTAGCATTGGGACTGTAGCTAGTTCATACAGTAGCAGTGTGATTGACTGTAGCTAGTTCATACAGTAGCAGAGTGATTGACTGTAGCTAGTTTATACAGTTGCAGTGTGATTGACTGTAGCTAGTTTATACAGTTGCACTGTGATTGACTGTGGCTAGTTTATACAGTTGCAGTGTGACTGACTGTAGCTTGTTCATACAGTAGCAGTGTGATTGGCTGTAGCTAGTTTATACAGTAGCAGTGTGATTGACTGTAGCTAGTTCATACAGTGGCAGTGTTATTGAATGTAGCTAGTTCATACAGTGGCAGTGTTATTGAATGTAGCTAGTTCATATAGCCCTCCTGTGGTGTTCGTGTCAAATCTGGCCGTTTTACAACTTTAACTAATCATAAATATTGTGTTTTTCATTTGATTGCCTCAAGATCTCATGATATCCTCCACACTAGGCATTTGAACATTGCTGATCACCACTTTCATTGAATTTTGAGTGGTTTAGTCAACTTTGTTACACCTGTGGTGTTCCCCGTCAAAAATGACCAGCCATAAGAAATGAATGGGAAACACTAAATGATGTTCATCCAGCAGATGGAAAACATCCCCATACACACACCCAGTCACCCACACACCCACAACCACAACCCCCTCAGCCCCCAATTTTCCGCCCCCCACCCTTTCATCTATCCCCCTACTGCCCCACTCAAAAATGACCAGCCATAAGAAATGAAGGGAAACACTAAATTATGTTCATCCAGCAGATGTACTATATGAACTAGCTACAGTCAATCACACTGCTACTGTATGAACTAGCTACAGCCAATCACACTGCTACTGTATAAACTAGCTACAGTCAATCATACTGCTACTGTATGAATTAGGGTTAGGGTTAGGTTCAGGGTTAGGTTCAGGGTTAGGCTCAGGGTTAGGGTTAAGGTTAGGTTCAGGGTTAGGGTTAGGGTGAAGGTTAGGGTTAGTTTCAGGGTTAGGGTTAGGGCTGAAGGTTAAGGTTAAGGTTAGGTTCAGGTGTGTGTGTGTGTGTGAGACTGTGTTTGTGTGTGTGTCTGTGTGTGTGTCTGTGTGCGTGTGTATGTGTGTGTATGTGTGTCTGTGTGTGTGTGTGTGCATGTTTGCAGGGTGGTCCATGCAGGTAGGAGTCAGAGGTGGTGAAGTGGAACGTGCTCCACGCTTCGACCACTGGACCAGTGTAATTCTGCAAAAGGCAATTTTCATTGAAATATATGACAGTAATGTAAGAAACAGACAGTGAACATTGTAACAGTGATGAATGGACCTGGGTGTTTGTGTCTTTCTTACCCTAACCATGACAGGCCCACAGTACAGGGGGCTGTATATGAAAGGAATCAACTGCCAGCAACCTGAGGTCTCCTAAAAAATAAAACAGATTTCAAAATCTCACAGAAATATAATGAATTTCAAACGTACAATTATTTTCTTTTCAAAGTTCTACCTCAAAGATGCTCTGCACATCGTGGACATCCTCAAGGATGAGTGGCACATCCTCCACGACCACACCCTGCTCAACGTCCACCAACAGCACAGCCAAGGCCTCCACCTGGACCCGGTCAGCCCTCTCTACATAAGGACAATAATGACATAGAACCACTCAGCATGTGCTGCTAGAATACAAAGCAGCATCGCACAAATCCAAAACGTACATGCCTTGCCAAAATGCACGGAGGTGGCTAGCAAGCTAGCTAGTTCAAGCTAAAGGTAACTCTTAGCAACGCCCTTAGACACTGTCAACGGGTTACTTAGCCACCTAGCATCTAACAATGCTATCATTGCTTCTAACTGGCAAAATAATCATTGTACACACAATCTGGGAGATATGTGTCTACTGTAAAATGTAATTAAATGTCACATACCCTCTTCGAAGTCGCTGTCGCTTTCCTCTTCACGATCGCGAACCTTGCTTCTCGAGTGCGTGGACTGGGGGCAGACGTTTCTACGACAGGTTGTTGTTCTTGTTTTCTTTTTGGCAGGGCTCCCGTTGGGAGGACAGCGACTTCGAAAGCGGGTATGTGATGTTTAATTACATTTTACAGCAGTAGACACATAGTCAACAAATGTGTCTTTATAATGGCATGACACTTTGTCAGTTGGTAGCAATGGTAGCATTGTTAGCTTTAGCTTGAACTAGCTAGCTTGCTAGTCACCTACATGCATTTTGGACTTGTGCTGTGTTGTTTCACAACAAATATTGAGTGGTTCAGAGAGAGTCTAACTATTGTTATTGCTCATACTTATTCTTCTTTTTCTTATCATTATTATTGACCGGTATACTCCTGCCAGAATCAATAGACCTATGTAGGCTTGGAGGTCTGCCCGGTCCAATTCTCTCCACTTGTCCCCAAACACACGCCTCCCCTCCAAGTTTGTCATGTCCAGTAAAGTTTTCTCAATTGATTCTGGTAAAAAAACAATTGGAAACGTCCTCCTCTATCTCTGGTTCAATTTCCATCTCCTCTCCATCATCGAAGATATGGTCCAGAGCCTCTCTGACAGACAGTCGCCTTCTCAGTCGCTTGTACATTGTGTTCACAGAGTAAAATGAGAGCAAGGCACAAAGAAGGCTTTATATATGGGGTCTGTGAGAAGATATGAGACATTGTTTAGTCTGGAAGGTGTGGTTCCCGTGGGGGGATGGGATCATACAGTAAGCACAGAAAGAAAGGTTCCCATAACAAACACTAAATTGTTTAGTCTGGGAGGTGCAAAGAGAGAGGTTCTCATAACTAACACCAAATTGTTTGCTTTGAAGGTGTGAGAACCAACCGCCCTCTGTGTGTGTGTGTGTGTGTGTGTGAGAGTGAGAGTGAGAGTGAGAGTGAGAGTGAGAGTGTGTGCGTGTGTGTGTGTGTAACTGGGCAGATTCACCATATCTCCCTGCCTGGTCCTTGGCTGTAGGTGAACGGAACGAAGGTGAACGTGTCCACGACCGTTGAGGTGGCCTCTGGCGTGTCTGTCAATAGTAGTGACAGGATGGTGGTCGTCCGTCTCAGCATGTACAACACCACCCTCGAGTACAACGGCGACACCCTGGCCATTTGGAAGGTCGGAGTTCGTCCGCTGGATGGCGTCTGTTCGCACGGTGCTTCCAGCGGGGACCCGGCGAAGTGGAAGAACAGCAACTACGGTTCAACAAGGTAAATGTTGTCAGGTTATGATAGAGTAGCAATCCAGGACACACACACACACACACACACACACACACACACACACACACAGTCCTGAGTGATGTACTCACCCCCACTTCCAAGTGATATATCCTCGAACCCCGGGCCATGTTGCTCCTGTGTGTGTGTGTGTGTGTGTGTGTGTGTGTGTGTGTGTGTTGCTCCTCCACAGCTGTGCTGCCAACATAACAACTGACATGAGAGCCAACTGCACTGAGAAGGTCAACCAGCTGTGTGGCGTCATGGTTAATAGCAGCGGCCCCTTCGCCGCCTGCCATAACTCCACCCCCCCAGGGCCGTACGTGGAGGCCTGCGTGTTTGACCTGTGCCGCCACGGCCCGGTGGACCGCACCCTCTGCTCCTCCATGGAGGCCTACGCCATGGCCTGCCTGCTCTCTGACGGACAGCTGGACAAGTGGAGGACGCAGGCCAACTGTCGTAAGTCACATTCTCAATGTTTCCTCTCGATGCATCCATTCTGTTTGGGTCGCCTGTGTGTGTGTGTGTGTGTGTGTGTGTGTGCGGTAGGGTGTGTGTGTGTATGTGTGGTATGGGGTGTGTGTGTGTGTGTGTGTGTGTGTGTGTGTGTGCGGTAGGGGGTGTGTGATTTCTAATGTTACTCTGTCTGCTTATCAAACCCTTCTCTCTCTCTCTCCTCCTCCTCCTACTTCTCCCCTCCTCCTCCTCTTCCCCCTCCTCCCCTCTACCTCCTCCTTCCCCCTCCCCTCCACCTCCTCCTCCCCCTCCTTACCTCCACCTCCCCCCCTCCCCTCCACCTCCTCCTCCTCCCCTCCTCCTCCTCCTCCACCTCCCCCTCCTCCTCCTCCCCTCCTCCTCCTCCCCCTCCCTCAGCATCCAGAGACCCCTGCCTGGACATGGACTGTGCTGACCATGAGTTCTGTGGGGAGAGGAACGGTGAATCTGTCTGCCTCTGTCGCCGTAGTTACCTGGACTCTGTCAAGGAGAGGGGTCCTTTTGGTATGTGCATTATCCCAAACCCTGTGTGACCACTCTACTAAATGTGTTTGAACAGTGTGTGTGTGTGTGTGTTTTCTTGATTACCTGTATTTGTATATGTGTGTGTGTGTTTTCTTGATTAACCTCTCTCTGTGCATGTGTGTGTGTGTGTGTGTGTGTGTGTGTGTGTGTGTGTGTGTGTGTGTGCACGCCTCTCTTTAAAGATCCGTTAACAAGCTGCAGTGGGAGTTCTGCCAGCTTGTCTCTGGAACGCTGTCGTCTGGTTGAGGCAGACTTTGATTACAAGACTCTGCACCTCAACGACCCAAGCTGCATCGGGATGTTAGAGAAGGGCGTTGTGGTGTACCGCTTCGACAACCACAACCACAGCTGCGGCACTCTGCTCACGGTACCAAAACACACATCAAACATCCATAGATGTTTATGGGTTCTAACCAGGGGTTCTGGCCAGGCTGGGGTTCTAACCAGGCTGGGGTTCTAACCAGGGGTTCTGGCCAGGCTGGGGTTCTAGCCAGGCTGGGGTTCTAGCCAGGCTGGGGTTCTAACCAGGCTGGGATTCTAGCCAGGTCGGGGTTCTAACCAGGCTGGGGTTCTAGCCAGGCTGGGGTTCTAGCCAGGTTGGGGTTCTAGCCAGGCTGGGGTTCTAACCAGGCTGGGGTTCAGTGAGTGAAGCCCCTCCCTCCCCTCTCCACAGTCCAACAACACTCACATCATCTACAAGAACTCCGTCCAGAGGAACTACAACTCCTCCATGGCCATCCACCGCATGGACGAGACCAACCTGGACTTCTCTTGCGCCTACACCAAGAACACCTCCCAATCTATGGCCCTGGGCATCAAGGTCAAAGACAGGTGTGTGTATGTGTGTGTGTGTGTGTGTGTGTGTGTGTGTGTGTGTGTGTGTGTGTGTGTGTGTGAGGTCACCCAGGCCTTTCACTGTGGTAATACATGTGTAATGTGATGCACATTACCGGGAGAGAATACCTTCCAGCCAGAGGAGTTCACAGCGTTAAAACAAGGTCAAGGTTGGTATCGTCAGTGTTGGGGAAGCGACTCTGGACATCCATTTAACTCAGTTACCAACAACTTTACGAGGCAGGAAGTTGAACGTCACTAAAGCTACCGTTGATGGAAATACAGCTTGTTACTTTGAAAAAACAAACAAACCAGGAAACTACTTTGTCCGACACACTAGGAGGGTTAGCGATAGCGTCTGGTCAGAGGGTTATGGGTGAGGCTAGGCTAAGTGTTATCACTAGGAGAGTTAGTGATAGCGTCTGGTCAGAGGGTTATGGGTGAGGCTAGGCTAAGTGTTATCACTAGGAGGGTTAGCGATAGCGTCTGGTCAGAGGGTTATGGGTGAGGCTAGGCTAAGTGTTATCACTAGGAGGGTTAGCGATAGCGTCTGGTCAGAGGGTTATGGGTGAGGCTAGGCTACGTGTTATCACTAGGAGGGTTAGCGATAGCGTCTGGTCAGAGGGTTATGGGTGAGGCTAGGCTAAGTGTTATCACTAGGAGAGTTAGCGATAGCGTCTGGTCAGAAGGTTATGGGTGAGGCTAGGCTAAGTGTTATCACTAGGAGGGTTAGCGATAGCGTCTGGTCAGAGGGTTATGGGTGAGGCTAGGCTAAGTGTTATCACTAGGAGGGTTAGCGATAGCGTCTGGTCAGAGGGTTATGGGTGAGGCTAGGCTAAGTGTTATCACTAGGAGGGTTAGCGATAGCGTCTGGTCAGAGGGTTATGGGTGAGGCTAGGCTACGTGTTATCACTAGGAGAGTTAGCGATAGCGTCTGGTCAGAGGGTTATGGGTGAGGCTAGGCTACGTGTTATCACTAGGAGGGTTAGCGATAGCGTCTGGTCAGAGGGTTATGGGTGAGGCTAGGCTAAGTGTTATCACTAGGAGAGTTAGCGATAGCGTCTGGTCAGAGGGTTATGGGTGAGGCTAGGCTAAGTGTTATCACTAGGAGGGTTAGCGATAGCGTCTGGTCAGAGGGTTATGGGTGAGGCTAGGCTACGTGTTATCACTAGGAGGGTTAGCGATAGCGTCTGGTCAGAGGGTTATGGGTGAGGCTAGGCTAAGTGTTATCACTAGGAGAGTTAGCGATAGCGTCTGGTCAGAGGGTTATGGGTGAGGCTAGGCTAAGTGTTATCACTAGGAGGGTTAGCGATAGCGTCTGGTCAGAGGGTTATGGGTGAGGCTAGGCTAAGTGTTATCACTAGGAGGGTTAGCGATAGCGTCTGGTCAGAGGGTTATGGGTGAGGCTAGGCTAAGTGTTATCACTAGGAGAGTTAGCGATAGCGTTGCAGTCAAACTGGACACGCTGCCCATGAGAACCAGATCCTCATCCACACTCCGAGCCATGGACTGATAGTTTCACTGTTGGTATTTGGAGAGTTTGAGGTTTGTTGACTGTGTGTGTTGGTTCATTTGTTGAAACTCACCAGCTCTGTGAGCAAGAACCTGTCCTCTGGAGAATGGAACTACAAACTCACCATGGCAGCCTTCTACGACGCCGAGTTCAGCCAGCCCCTCAACGACTCAGCAGCCGTCCGATTGGACCAGAAGCTCTACCTGTCCCTAAACACCACCGGATTGGACAGCAAGATCGTCATGGTGACTGACGCCTGCTGGGCCACGCCTGAAAGCTCCTCAAATGCTACTGTGCGCTGGGACATCATCAAGGAAGGGTGAGACACACACACACACACACACACACACACACTGTCAGACACATAGATGGGTACACATTGGCTGCTCTGACACATGTGTCCTGTGTGTCCATGTCCCAGGTGTGCCAACCCTGCCGACAGCACGGTGAACATTCTGACCAACGGCGACTCCTCCGCCACCCGCTTCTCCTTCAGAATGTTCCAGTTCTCTGGCAAATCCTCGGACGTGTTCCTGCACTGCAACATCCACCTGTGTGTGCTGAAGAACGGGAACTGTGCCCCGGTAGGCCAGGAGCCATCACTCCTCACACACACACACACACACACAGACACAGCGTCCTCTCACTGACTGTCTCTCTCCCACAGACATGTTCCGGGGTGAAGAATAGAAGGAGACGGCGATCTCTGCAGCAGCACAGCCACAGCTTCATCACCATGGCGATGAGCGCCATCAATTAGGTAAGAGTGTGTTAGATAGCTGTTAAACACATCAGCTCACCGCATCATATGATACAGCAGTCTGCAGCTCTGTTACACATGCCCGTCTGAATCCTGGTTGTGTGTGTCGGTCCTCAGGTTGCCTTTGTGTTGAATGAAGTGACACGTTGTCATTCTGGAAGGTGTCCTGTCCAGGACTGTAGCCGCTTGACCTCTGACCCGGAGGCAGTTCTGGAGCCAGGATGTCCCTGACCTTCGCCTGACCCTGACCAAGAGCCGCGTCCTAATAGGGTAGAAGATGTGTGGTCCAATCCGCTCTCTGCTCCATCTAGTGGACAAACCTGTCTGTAAACTGCCTCATCTTTAATACACTGTTTAACAGACTGTGTTTACCATACTGTGTTTAGAAGACCGTGTTTACCCGACCACACTCTCTATCCGTTGTTAAAGGTAGACTCAGCGATATGACGTAACCTGTGAATATTGGCAGAGATCGTTGAAGCCTAAGGCAAGACAATTCCCTCGCCAGCCCGTTTGTCACATGGCCATCTGCCACTGTCGTGCTCGTGCACCAATGGAATCCATCATTAGTGAAACGTCCGTTGCTCGGATGAATCTGAAACATCGCTGAAGTCAACCAACGTCCCGCGGTGACGTCATATCGCTGAGTCTACCTTTAACTGAATCTTATATCGGTGTCTGGGATTTCTGAAGGGATGCTTTTCTGTGTCTGTGTTCTTTGTGTCAATCAATCAGGGTGGGAAATATGTATATGAACATGCAACGCAACAGTGGCCTTCATGTTTGCAGTGAAAGTTTGAGAGTATCGATTGGAAGATGAGGAAATGGATTGACTTTCAAAGAGTAGGAAGTAAAATGCAGAAGGAGACTTTGATTGGATGCTAACTGGTATTGAATGAAGGTTGCTGTTATGATGTGAAGTTTATGATGATGGTGTGAGGGTTGACAAGACATTATTATAATAATAGTAGCTGGTTTAATGTAAGCACTAATCTATCAATCATGGGGGCAGGCAAGTTAAATCCAAACTTGAATTTGCACATTGAATGTCTGAGAATACAAACTAAAATATGAAGGAATGTTTGGCATTGAAAGAATATGAACTAAGTAAGAATATTTGGTGTTTAAGAACATTTTAAATTAAGTTTGAGATGTCAAAAGAATGAGGTCACCCGGTAAAAAGGCATCATCAGGAAGAGAATACTATTCCATTGTTTGCTCCGGACAATGAAGATTTAGATTTAAGTAAAAAGGCAAGTGATTGAATGTTTTAATGATAATGCTTAAAAACCTACTGCTAAGAGTAATAGTCTGATATATATATATATATATATATATATATATATATATATATATATATATATATATATATGATAACTGTGTGTTAATCAGTAATTCAGAACAGTAAAAGACCGTTCTGACTATATGTGTAACTTTAACAAACATGTGGAAGCCTGTTTGTGTTAAGGTTAGGGTTAGGTTAGGTTAAGGTTAGGTTAAGGTTAGGTTAGGTTAGGGTGGTGTTGTGGTGTTGTGTATCTGAGTTCCCTGAAGCACCCGGCCGGCCAGCAGGCCAAGTGGACCAGCTCAAACTCAAGTCATTTTCTCTTCTCTCTGTTGTCTGTAATAAAGGCTTTATAAAGGGAACTCCTGCTGTCATCTCCATTAATCAAAATGTACTACAGGTTTATTTTACAACAATATGACTTGTTGAACGGACTTTGCAGCAAGGATAGACGTTTGTAATTCCACCTGAGAAAAAAAAAGCTATTCTATTCTACGAGTTCAGGCATATGGGCAAACTACACATGAACGTTACTAACTAGCACAGGCTAACTACACATTAATGTTTCTACTAGCACAGGCTAACTACACATTCATGTTTCTACTAACACAGGCTAACTACACATTCATGTTTCTACTAGCACAGGCTAACTACATGTTTCTACTAGCACAGGCTAACTACATGTTTCTACTAGCACATGCTAACTACACATTAATGTTTCTACTAGCACAGGCTAACTACATGTTTCTACTAGCACAGGCTAAGTACACATGAACTAGCCTAGTCCTGGACTAAATCACACATACATAGGGTTAGGTTAGATATATATATAAACATACGGTTAGGGGTTAGGTTTAATGAAAATCATTTGTTGTACTGTTGCTTCTACTCAATCCATGCATCAGAAGCTGATAATCCATGTCTTCTACCAACCATAACCCCATCAGTCACGACATAGATCAGGAGAGACCAGGATGGAGGTCATGGTTAGACTGCAGGAGAGAAAGAAGGAGGCCTGGGCTGTCCTGAATGAGAGGATGGAGCTACAGTCTAACCCAGGGGTGGGCAAACTTTTTGGCTCAGGGGCCACATTGACTTTTAAAATTTGACAGACGGGCCGGGCCAGCACCAGATGCATACATATCAAACATAAAACATATATCAAAAATGATAAACATATCAAACATAAACATAAAAAATACAGGGTTAATACTTACATTTACTTTTAGCGGGAACAGTGTTGTTGATCACCCTTTTTGACCAGTGCATCGAAGTCTGGTGTTAGTTTTGTTGTGGCAATTCTCAGAACAGATCTGAGGTGTTCATCACTCAACTGGGATCTGTGGGGTGCTTTGTTGGTGTTCATCACGCTAAAAGTCTGTTCACGCACATACGTAGAGCCAAACAACATCCTCTGTGCCATCTTTTGGATGTTTGGAAATTTGGCTGCGCTTAATGAAGCATAAAACTCATCCAGTTTAAGAGAGTTGAACTTCTCCTTTAAGACGGTGTCACATTGGAGATCAATCAGTTCCAACTGCAACTCCTGTGGCGCCGTTTCACTCATACTTTCCCCAAACTTAACCAGCGGACATTAGAGTGGTAAAGCAAGTCCTGGTGATCAGCGTCAGTTTCTTCAAGAAACATAATAAACTGACGATGCTGAAGTCCCCTCGCTCGAATAAAGTTAACAAGTTTTACAACTGGCTACACTACGTGGTCAAGCTGCAATACGGATTTACACAGTGCTTCCTGGTGGATTATGCAGTGTAGGAAAATTACCTCCTGCTCAGGGTTGTCCTCTTTCACCCTCTCCTGGATTCTTTTGAGCAGCCCGACGTTTTTTCCAGTCAGATTTGGCGATCCATCTGTGGTAACGTTGGCGAGTGTACTCCAAGGTAGCTTGTGCCTCTTGATGACCCCCAACACGCTGTCATACAAGTCCTCTTTCCGCGTTTTCCCCCTCAGGGATTCCATGGCCAAAAACTCCTCCGTTATCTCAAAATTGTCATTAATCCCTCTGATAAAAATGACAAGCTGAGCGGTGTCCTTTATGTCATTACTTTCGTCCAGTGCCAAGGAATATAATGTAAATGACTCCGCTTTTTTGTTTAGCTTGCTAGCTAAGTCTTCGTCAATTAGCTCAACACGGCGAGTCACTGTCCTGCGTGATAAGCTCATTTTTTCAAATTTGTTCTTGCTCTCAGGACACAAGATACCTGCTGTCTCTACCATGCACTCTTTGAGAAACTCCCCTTCTGAGAAAGGCTTGCTGGTCTTTGCTAATTTGAATGCCAGCAAATAACTTGCCTTCGTGCTTGATTCTTGAATGGCAGTTTGTCGGATAAAGGTGTTTTGCTGAGCCTGCAAACTAGCTGCCAACCTCAAAGCGGTAGCTGTCCGTTCTTGCGTTGACTGGTTGTTAGCGTAATTAGCATGTTTGGTGGAAAAGTGACGGCTGATGTTGTATTCCTTTAAAACCGCAACGGTTTCTTGGCAAATAAGACATACAGCCTTTGACCGGACTTAAATGAAAAAGTATTTAGTTTCCCATTCCCTATTAAACACTCGGCACTCACTGTCGACTTTTCTTTTCTTTGGCCCACTCATTGTTGCAGATGGGTTCAGAACAGTAGCAGAGTAATAACAGAGAGTAGCCCGGGCTCCGCAAAATCAACTCAATGTATGACTGCCCCTTAGTGCGCTACCTGGTGGAATGCCAGGCATTACAGGACAAGGTCAAATGAATGCAGTTTAGTAATTTAATTAATATTCAACCCTCAAATCTGTACCAATCTTCGGCGGGCCGTATTAAAAAGACAAACGGGCCAGATGTGGCCCGCAGGCCGTAGTTTGCCCACCCCTGGTCTAACCCTAAACCATGGATGAGACGTCTCTCTGTCAGATATATGGTGAAGTCCTTGTTAACAGCCTTAGATGGGATCATCTCAACTGTTCAAAGAAAAAGGAAATAATGATCATGAAAAACTCTCTGCCACTATTGACATTTAACAGCAGCGCCCTCTGCTGGCAATTAATTCCTCTAGAGCAGGGGTGCCCAACCTTTTTTGACCCAAGATCTACTTTTCAAGTCGCCAACCTCCCGAGATCTACCAGTCCAGTGTCAACATCGCAAACCCACACACATCGTTTCCAGCCTGCAGTAACTAACCTCACAACACTTTTTCTTGTTGTCACACAACCACTAGACATCACATCACAAACCCTCCCTCTCTCAAACACACACACAGACAAATTCCTCTCACACAGTTGCCAGTTTGCATAGTGTGCTGTAGCACAAACCCGCTCTCTCTCTCACACACACACACACACACGCCAATCTGCATGATGAGCAATAGCCATAACTGACCTTAATATGAACCAAACAGAAAAATAAACCAGATACAAAACAGGTAGATCTCTGTGTTACGACTCCAGATGAAAACTCGTCTACGTCTAGGGGCGGTAGAGGAGTCGCAACAAAAAGGTAGTACATCAGACTTATTGTAGGAATTAAACAACCACAAACCACAATTCAACTATGTACAGTTATTTGTTTCCTCAGGGAAAACACAACACAAGACACACGCCAAGGAGAAAAGGGAACTTTTTTTGAGCGGTGCCAAAGCAAAGAAATCATAAACAAAAGTGATGTCCTAAACTAGTGCAATAGTAAGCTATACTATCAGGGCTATGCTAAAGTGCTATGCTACACTAGACTAGAACATACATGGGGCGGCACCCACTCCTAACCTGGTGAATTGTAACAGAGGTGAGCCTACGTGTTGGAAATGTAAACCCATGGGTCTCTTACCTATTCACCTTACCCCTATGGCGTACAATTAACAGACAGACAAATTATGAGAAAAACAATAAGTAAACAATGACGTAAATATAACAAAAGAAAACTAGATGTAAACAAGTACGTTGGAGGTTTCGATCAACCAGGCAACAGTGAGTCGACAGCAAACACAAGACTACGGTGAAAATGGGTTGACTCCCGAGGGGAAGTCCAGCGGAGCTTTTAAAGGACACGGACAGCCCTCTGATTGGTCAGGAACAGTGATGACTGATGGGGACGAATGGCCAATTGCTGACGGACACCTGAGTGACAGGGTAAGGGAAAAACAGAAGGAAACACAAAACACAACAAGGAAACGCACATGTAGGAGTGGGAACGTAACACTCTGAGTTTGAAAAAAGGAAATCACTTCCTACCTTAGTGGGAGACCTGACACTGGGAGGAGGAGGCTAGCTTCTCGTAGTCAGGAGTGTAGGAGCTGGTTGCAAGGCGTGTGTGCTCAGCATCATTCTCCTCCAAGTGAGCACGGAAAAGCCTTCTCTGCAGACTCCTGGCCCGAACTGAACACACAATCTTCATTGCAATATCCATCACTTCTTTCATATTTGAAATCTTTCCACACAACGCTTGCTGGTGAATTATACAATGATAATTCAGGATATCTGGGAAAGATTCACTTTCTTTGCAATGAACCCACTGGTGCGGCCCATCATAGCAGGCGCCCCATCAGTTGTGATGGAGATCAGCTTGAAGAGCGGCAGTTTTGTCTCGCTAACAAATCCCATGAAAGCATTAAACATATCCTCACCTCTGGTGTGTCCTTTTAATGGCAAAATGGTGAGTAGCTCTTCCTTGGCGCTCATGTCTTCAAAAACCATCCTGATGAAAACACACAATTGTGCCACATCCACCATATCAGTCGACTCGTCAAATTGGAGGGAAAAGCACTCACGCGTCAATATCCTTCCTCAGTTGCTCCTCCACATCCACAGCCATTCCCTCACATCGCCTTGTAGTCGTATTGCGGGAGAGTTGCACTTCTTTAATGGCCTTCACGATCTCGGTTTTATTTTTAAAGTCGTCAAAAAGGCTATCCGCTGCCTCGAGAAAGGCTTCCTTCACAATATCGCTGTCTTTGAATGGCTTCTTGTGTTTAGCAAGGACGTGACTGACGCGATAGGAAGCAATAGTTGCGGCCTTACCCTGGGTCTTCGGTTTGGTGAAGATTGACTGCCGTGCTGCAAGCTGTGCTTTCAAATCCCGCACTTTTGTGGCGCGTAAAGGCGTTTTTGCAGGGAAATCCCTCTCGTAGCTCCCGGGTACCGTTTTAAAATGCCGCTCCAGATTCCCTTTCTTTGCCAACGCCACCGTTGCATTGCAGATCAAACAAACAGGCTTTGAATGAGAATAAACACAAAAATAATCTTCCTCCCATTCAGGGTGAAAATGGTAGGTCTTGGCTCGTTTCCCCTCAGACATGTTAAAGTTTAGGAGTGCGTAACCGCTCTGATCGCTAGCTGCTAGCTACTGTTGACAGCTGTCAACTTACTATCATGCATGTCTCGCGCTACAGTAGGTTAAACGTGACCTACTTTTTTTTTTTTTGTGGACGTGTTTAAGAGACTGATAGGGTGCGCAGGCAAGGACTCATGATAGGCTGTAGTGTACATTTAATACAAAATATAACACACACACACACACACACACAAAACAAAACATATCCAACGACGCATAACTACAACAAAACAAAACAGTTTACAGTTACACATAAAAAAAACTTTTTTTTTTTCATTTTTTCCTACACCCCTCGTGATCGACTTGGGATCAGGCCGGGGTCTACCAGTAGACCGCGATCGACTGGTTGGGCACTCCTGCTCTAGAGCAGCGGTCCTCAACCTTTTTTGCACCACGGACCAGTTTCATGCAAGACTATTTTTCCACGGACCGGGGGGGAAAGAATCACGCGCATAACAAAACACAATAAAGTGCATATTATATAATTTAATTATTCATTTAATTATTACATTTATAATGTAAAAGTGACTCAACTCACCATAATACAGAATCAGTGGGAGCACTGAGCTTGTTTCCCTGCAACGAGACGGTCCCATCTAGGGGTGATGGGAGACAGTGACACCCGAAGTGTCCTTACCGGCAGGCATGATCAACTCTTCACCAATAGTGAAGGGCTTCTTAGCCTTGGCAATGCGGTTAGCCACTAAGAATGATGCTCTCAGTGCAGACACATTTGATGATGTGGTGGCCTTCAATAATTGCTTCTGTCCTTCGTGTTCACGTTTCTTTCTTTAAAAAAAACACCAAAGACTTGTCTTTTAATGCAGGGTGCTTGGTCTCTACGTGGCGAAGCAGTTTTGAAGGCTTCATGGCCTCGTTGGATAGCCGGTCGCCACATATTATACAGAGCGGGCTTGGGGCATGTCAATCACCTGTTGCGATGAACCCGTAATTTAAGTAGGACTCTTAGGTATTTTCTTTTAAATGCAGCTTTCTTTTTTTTTGGCAGTCTAGGAGTCTTCTGCTGTCTCATCATAGAGTCTTTCCCCCTTTTCAAAGAATCTCTCCAGCAATGTTTGTTTTTTACTAATTTTTGCTGGGTTAGCTTGTGGGCTTCATTTATCGGTGCATGGAAAAAAAACTGCGACTGAGAAGTGTGGAAAAGTGGCACAGATGGAAGTGGTCATTTTTCAAACACCCTGCAGACTGCGATAGTCAATAAAATGGAAATAAAATACAAATTAAAATGTTTTTATTCTTTCTGTGCGGCCCGGTACCAAATGATCCACGGCCGAAACTGGTCCGCGGCCCGGTAATTGGGGACTCCTGCTCTAGATTACTGCAAGGAGACAGAGAACGTCCCAGGGTTCGGGTTAGGGTTGGGGTTATGATTAGGGTTTGGGTCAGGTTCAGGGTCAGGGTTAGAGTTAGAGTTAGGGTTAGAGTTTGGGTCAGGGTCAGGGTTAGGGTCAGGGTTAGAGTTAGAGTTAGGGTTAGAGTCAGGGTCAGGGTCAGGGTTAGAGTTAGAGTTAGAGTTAGAGTTAGGGTTAGAGTCAGGGTCAGGGTCAGGGTCAGGGTCAGAGTTAGAGTTAGAGTTAGAGTTAGAGTCAGGGTCAGGGTTAAGATTCAAGATTCAAGATTCAAAGTGTTTATTATCATATGCACAGTAGAAAACATGTTTCCCTGTACAATGAAATTCTTGCTTTGCTGTCCGCAGAATGCCAACCAATGTAAAATATACAATACTAAAGAATATACAATATATACTAAACAAATGTACAAGACAGCAACATTTAAGGCATAAAATAAAATAGCAGCAATAATAATAATAAAACAGTGCAAATGTAGCAGTGCAATTATGCAAACTGGAAAATTCAGTTATTTGAGGTAGTAAGGTTATATTAATCTCCTATGGGTTGTTTAGGAGCCTGATGGCAGTGGGAAAGAAGGAGTTCTTCAGTCTGGTGGTCCTGCATTTAACACTTCTGTACCTCCGGCCTGAGGGTAGAAGTGTGAACAGTCCGTGCTGGGGGTGGGTGGGGTCCTTGAGGATGGAGGCGGCTCTCCTGTGGACTCTGCGGTGGTAGATGCTCTGCAGAGAGGGCAGTGGAGTCCTGGTGATTTTCTCAGCGTCTCCTAGGCCTGTCTGCACATTTGGGTTGTCATGACGTTGCTAAGGGAAGTGTTAACACTGGAAAGAAAACGTCCCCTTTGGTTCACACTAATGTTCTATTACACTAATGTTCTATTATACTAACGTTCTATTACACTAATGTTCTATTAAACTAACGTTCTATTACACTAATGTTCTATTATACTAATGTTCTATTAAACTAACGTTCTATTACACTAATGTTCTATTACACTAATGTTCTATTATACTAATGTTCTATTACACTAATGTTCTATTACACTGATGTTCTATTACACTAATGTTCTATTACACTAATGTTCTATTACACTGTTCTATTACACTAATGTTCTATTACACTGATGTTCTATTACACTAATGTTCTATTACACTGTTCTATTAAACTAATGTTCTTTTACACTAATGTTCTATTACCCCTGGATACGATCTAGTGTGCCTAGAAACGAAACTCACTAACTTACCATGTTGTCAAACATGTTGGCACCGAACAGTCCCATAGAAATACATTCCTAACCCTAACAGTCCCATAGAAATACATTCCTATCCCTAACAGTCCCATAGAAATACATTCCTATCCCTAACAGTCCCATAGAAATACATTCCTATCCCTAACAGTCCCATAGAAATACATTGGAACATTAAAAAATGCATTTTGTTTTTACGCTGCTGAAACAATCCGGAGTGCCAGATGTGTGAAAGGTTCAACCACTGAAGAGGAAATCTTCTCACATGGTTCTGCTTTCCTCCATTGGCCTCATGTGTTGTGCTGTCGACAGTCGACCAACAGATGGCGCCATGCAGCGTGTTTCTGCTCTCTGTCAGTCGCTGGAAAACTGACGGAACAGATTTAATCCACCATCAACTCCATAAGCATTACATACATGACATCACATTACATACATGTGACTTAGCTACTAACCGTAGCTAAGTCTTTCAACTTAACCAAGGTGTCGTCCGCACTACGCTAACCAGGCTAACCAAGGCTACACGATGCTACGCTAAGGCTACACTACACTATGCTAGCCTCGACTACACCAGACTATGCTATGCTACGCTACGCTACCCGGGTGGCGTGGACCAGGTAGCCCTTGGCCTTGATGATGCCGCGGCTCTTGACGATGATGGCGTAGCGCAGGACCCAGCGGAGGCGCCACACCACGCCGACGCCGCGTCACAGCGGTCGCGGTCGGGGTCGCCGTGGGACGCCGTTGCTAACGCCGCGCTCTCACGGAGCGCCTCCTGGAAGCCCGCCGACGTGATGAGCTCTGGAAGACGACAGAGAGACAGACAGGTTAGAGAAAGACAGGTTAGGGGGAGAGAGACAGGTCAAAGACAGACAGACAGCTCAGAGGGAGAGGGGGGAGGGAGAGAGAGAGAGACAGGTTAGAGGGGAGACAGACATGTCAAAGACAGACAGATAGACAGACGGGTCAGAGAGAGAGAGACAGCGCCTCCTGGAAGCCCGCCGCCGAGATAAGCTCTGGAAGGAGAGAGAGAGAGAGAGAGAGACATGTAACACTTACCTCGAGTTGTAGATAAGTATGCTATGTTAGGACCAGTGACTAGGCTCGTAGGGAGCAGTAGTAGTTAAAACAGTAATAATAGCAAAATAATAATCAGACACACCACAGACCATCAAGTAAGTTTTAAATGCCGGCTTGTTTATACACATTTGTAGAAAAAGTTAGAAGTAGAAAATTGGTACCATAAGACAGTTTACATTACACATACATACATTGAATACTGAAAACAATTGCATCTAAATGCAAATGGGTCAATAATAAACCTCTTCTTTAAGGAATATCAAGAAAAACAAAGTCTCTCAGTTCAAGAAAATATTTCTAAAGTGAAGTCTCGGTTAAAGTTTCTTTTAAAGTTCTATTTGATTTCTAATTTCAATAGTTAACTATTTTAAGTTCAATGGCTATCTTACTTTTCCATAAGATTATTCTATCTAAGTATCATTAAGATCTTTTAAATCTTCATTAAATCAATATTTTCACTAGGCCTATTTAGAATCAAGTATCAAGTATTAATCTCCTATTTTAGCAATATAAACCAGTGAGCTACTATGTTTAGCGAGTTCAGAAACAAAATCAAAATCAGTTTGGCATTAGCATGAAACCAGTAAGATAACAATAATACCATCAAACATCAATTAAAACATTCACCATTCAACATTAACATCAAGGCTATGAACGTATAGTGAATAACTATCAAGTATCAAGTTAAATGCTAATCAATCTTTTCAGGCAACAATGCAATTCAATCATAGACCGTATGCAACGGTCAACGAATTCAACCTTGCTAGCAACCAGGCGAAACAGTCCAGCGAATGCCACGTGCGAACTTAGTTTTCATTGAGTCCACGCTTACCGCAAATTAAAGTCCAAACGAATCCTCTTGCAACGAAATAACGAAGGCTTTACACAGTCCTACCGCAAATCCGATGAAAGAGTCCTTGTTCTTCTCCAGAATGTAGATGAATCTTGTGGATGCAACGTGATGATGATCCGATGGTTCTTCTCAAGAATGTAGGAGGCTCGCCAGCGGGAGCGTGGCTCCGGATAATACACGGTTTTACTCTCTTATATAATGTCTAAATAAACCACAGTCTACCTTTGCAGACAGAATACAACATAAAACACTTTCAAATCAAAGAAAATAAACGTTTTCACTCGGTTTTGCTGTTATTTTGCTCACTGGTTAGTTCCACTAGCTTTCGCTCAACTTGCTTCGTCTCTGACTAGCATTCTCAATGAAAAAGGAAGTTGCAACCAGCCATTCTGATTGGCTGACTAGTTTAAGTGACAAAACTTCCTGTAAAAATCAATATTGAAACGAATTATTTTTAATCCTATTTATTAGACTAAATCATGGACTTTTATTTCTAATGTCAGAATATTTATTCAGAAATATTTTTACTGTTATTTATTCAAGTATCTGTTTATGGCTATTTTAACCTAGGTTACAGACAGGTTAGAGGGAGAGACAGACATGGAAAGAGAGGGAGAGAGAGAGAGACAGGTTAGAGGGAGAGACAGACATGGAAAGAGAGGGAGGGAGAGAGAGAGACAGGTCAGAGAGAGACAGACAGCTCAGATGAAGAGGGAGGTTAGGTTAGAGGGGGGACAGACAGGTCAGAGAGAGACAGACAGGTCAGGGACAGAGAGAGAGAAAGAGAGACAGACAGACAGACACCCCCAGACAAATTGATCACAGACAGACAGATCACAGACAGACACCCACCTTTGGGGTCGTTGTGGGTCAGTAGCTGGACCCCCGCCTGCTTGGCATATGCCGTCAGATCGGGGGGCATCACACAACAGGACGCCAGGTTGACCTGGTTGCTGATGGGCTTCACCTTGGATACGGGAGAGAGAGAGACAGGTCAGAGAGACAGACAGGTCAGGGACAGAGAGACAGACAGGCCATCAGATCGGGGGGCATCACAGAACAGGACGCCAGGTTGACCTGGTTACTGGTGGGCTTCACCTTGGATACGGAAGAGAGAGAGACAGGTCAGGGAGAGACAGACAGGTCAGGGACAGAGAGACATACAGGCCATCAGATCGGGGGGCATCACAGAACAGGACGCCAGGTTGACCTGATTACTGGTGGTCTTCACCTTGGATACGGGGGAGAGAGAGAGAGAGAGAGAGAGACAGGTCAGGGACAGACAGACAGGTCAGGGACAGAGAGAGAGAGACAGACAGACAGACACTGTTAACTGCTTGGTTGGGACAGAGAGAGAGAGACAGGACAGGGACAGAGAGAAAGAGAGAGAGAGAAAGAGAGACAGACAGTTGGCGTACGCACTCAGTTTGACCTGGTTACTGGTGGGGTTTCACCTTGGACATGGAGAGAGAGACAGACAGGTCAGGGAGAGACAGATACCCCCAGCACAGGACAGACAGACAGACAGTTCAGAGACAGAGACAGACACCCACCTGGGCCCAGTCGTAGCGCTCCTCCAGGAGGCCCTTGTCCAGGACAGACAGACAGATCAGACAGACAGACACCCACCTGGTCCCAGTCGTACAACTCCTCCAGGAGGCCCTTGTCCAGGACAGACAGACAGGTCAGGGATAGAGCGAGAGAGAGAGAGAGACAGACAGACAGACACACACACCGTCCAGGACAAACAGACAGGCCAGAGAAAGACAGACAGACACCCACCTGGGCCCAGTTGTGCAGCTCCTCCAGGAGGCCCTTGTCCAGGTCCGACGTCCCGATGGCGACCACCTTCCCGGACGCCACCAGCGTTTCCAAGAAAACCCATGCCGGCTGCAGGTCCGAGAGGGTCTGGGGGGCGTGGTCGGCCCCCGGGGGGGGGGGGCGGGCGCCAGGATGACCGAGTCGAGTTGGGAGAGGGCGAGAGTGAGACAGGCTGTTGGGGGGGAGGGAGACAGGTTAGGGAGAGAAAGACAGGTTAGAGGTCCGAGAGGGTCTGGGTGTGGGGGGGGGGGGGGATGTTGTCCTCCTGGTCGACAGGGCGAGGGTGAGACAGGCTGTGGAGGGGAGAGACAAACAGGTAAAGAGAGAGACAGACAGGCAGACAGCCAGCCAGCCAGCCAAACAAACAGACAGACAAGCAGACAGCCAAACAGGCAGACAGACAGACAAACAGGCAGGACTCACCCATGTCGACAGCCTGCCTGATGGACGACTGGTCCGACTCGCACAGGAACAGCTTGACTGCAACGACAACGTTAGCGTGGGTTAGCCTAGGTTAGCCTGTGTTAGCATGTGCTGGTGTCATTTGTTAGCCTGTGTTAACGTGTGGTCGCGTCGTGTGTAATCATGGGCTGGTATCGTCCGCCTGGGGGGTGGAGCAGTCCAGGACGTCAGACTCCTGGAGAGACAGACAGGTTAGAGAAAGACAGGTGAGAGAGAGACAGGTAAACAGACAGACAGGTTAGAGAGAGAGAGACAGACAGGTCAGAGAGAGAGAGACAGACAAGCATGATGGTGGCCTCGGCCGCATGGGGGGTGGAGCAGTCCAGGACGTCAGACTCCTGGAGAGACAGACAGGTCAGAGAGAGAGACACAGGTAAACAGACAGACAGGTTAGAGAGAGAGAGACAAGTTAGAGACAGACAGACAGAGAGACAGACAGGCGTGATGGCCTCGGCCGCCTGGGGGGTGGAACAGTCTAGGACGTCAGACTCCTGGAGAGACAGACAGGTCTGAGAGACAGACAGGTTCAGGACAGACAGATTACAGAAAGACAGCCAGGCGTGCCTGGGAGGGGGGAGCAGTCCAGGTTAGAGACAGACCAGACTAGTCGAACTAGAGAGAGGGAGAGAAAGAGAGAGAGATTAGCTGACCTCAGCAGAACCTCCCTCCCTCCCTGTTCAACCCTCCCCCCCAAACCTGCCTCCCCCCCGTCTCCCTGCCTGTGTGTGTGTCTGTGTGAGTGTGTCTGTGTATGTCTGTGTGAGTGTGTGTATGTCTGTGTGAGTGTGTGTGTGTGTGTCTGTGTGTATGTGAGTGTGTGTGTGTCTTCCTCTCTCTCTCCCTGTCTCAGGAGCACCCACCCACACACACACACACACACACACACACACACACACACACACACACACACACGTTGTCACTTGACTCACTAAACATTGACGCCTCTGGGCATGTGTGTGTATGTGTGAGTGTCTGTGTGAGTGTGTGTCTGTCTGTGTGAGTGTGCGTATGTGTGAGTGTGTGTGTGTGTCTCCCTCTCTCTCTCCCTGTCTCAGGAGCACCCACCCACACACACACACACACACACACACACACACGTTGTCACTTGACTCACTAAACATTGACGCCTCTGGGCATGTGTGTGTGTCTGTGTGTGTCTGTGTGAGTGAGTGTGTGTGTGAGTGTGTGTGTGTGTGTGTCTGTGTGTTGTGATGGCCCAGCCGGTGAGCAGTGCCCCACAGAGACACCTGGTGGCCACAAGGGGGAGGCAAAGGCAGCCATGGGGTGTCGTGCTGGATGGGAGGTACTATCCCAGTTCTATGTCCTGGATACTCCGCCACCAATCAGATGACTCAGCTCACCGCTCACAGGTGCGCTGAGTCAGCTCGGCGATCCTGAGGCCTTTTAAACTCCCCAGGACAAGCTGAAGACAGACTGGCTGGAGGAACGAGTCGAGACCAGACACCCGCTAAGCCAGTCTCATAAGCCAAACGGGAGAGAAAGCCTGGAAGACGGAGAGGAACCCCCCAACCGACCGGAGGAAGAGGTCAGTGAAAGGGACCCGATATCCCACTAACTTTGGCCTGTCTCTCTCTCTCTCTCTCTGACGACAAGAAGAACCCGGCGGAGCGCCGTAGCCCCAACCGCCAACCCGGTGAAGATTTGAGTTGCCTTTCGCCTCTCCCTTTTCCCCGCACCTTAGAAATAAAACCCTACGTTGATTTCACCGCAACCCCTGTTTCCGCCTGTTTCTATTCTCATTGGTTGACCCGCTGTTGCGCCTGTCGACCAGGCTCCCACAGTGTGTCTGTGTGAGTGTGTCTGTCTGTCTATCTGTGGGTGTGCGTGTGTGTGTGGAGCATCCAGAGAGAGACGAAGTAAAGGAGGGAGGGAAGGAAGGAAGGTAGGAAGGAAGGGAGGGAGGGAAGGAAGGAAGGAAGGAAGAGAGGGATGAGTCTCACCTTCTCCTCCGCCGACAGTAAGGAAAGAAGAGAGGAAACAGGAAAGGAGGGAAGGGAAGGAGGGAGGGAAGGAGGGAGGGAAGGAGAGAGAGAGAGAGAGACAGGAGGGAGGGAGGGAGGGAGGGGAGAAGGAGGGGAGAAGGAGGGAGAGAGAGAGACAGGAGGGAGGGAGGGAGAGAGAGAGACAGGAGGGAGGGAAGGAGGGAGAGAGGGAGAGAGACAGGAGGGAGGGAGGGAGGGAGAGACAGGAGGGAAGGAAGGAAGGAAGACAGGAAAGGAGGGAGAGAAGGAGGGAGGGAAGGAGGGAGAGACAGGAGGGAGAGAAGGAGAGAGAGACAGGAGGGAGGGAGGGAGAGAAGGGGGGAGGGAAGGAGAGAGAGAGAGAGACAGGAGGGAGGGAGAGAAGGAAAGAAGGAGGGAGGGAGGGAGGGAGAGAGACAGGAGGGAGGGAGGGAAGGAGGGAGGGAGAGAGACAGGAGGGAGGGAGAGACAGGAGGGAAGGAAGTAAGGAAGACAAGAAAGGAGGGAAGGAAGAGAGAGACAGGAAAGGAGGGAGGGAGGGAGGGAGAGAAGAGAGGGATGAGTCTCACCTTCTCCCCGGCCGACGGCGTCTCGGAGGACCAGTCACTCAGCATGGCGCGGATACAGTCCTGGAGCTACGGCAACAACAGACAGACAGGTCAGATGGAGAGACAGACAGGTCAGAGACAAACAGACAGACAGACAGACAGGTCAGAGACTGACAGACAGACAGACAGAGGGACAGACAGGTCAGAGACAGACAGACAGACAGTGTGTGTGTGTATGTCTGTGTGAGTGTGTGTGTGTGTGTGTATGTCTGTGTCAGTGTGTGTGTGTGTGTGTGTGTGTGTGTGTATGTGAGTGTGTATGTGTCTCCCTCTCTCTCTCCCTGTCTCAGGAGCACCCACACACACACACACACACACGTTGTCACTTGACTCACTAAACATTGACGCGCGTGTGTGTGTGTGTGTGTCTGTGTGTGTGTGTGTGTGTGTGTGTGTGTGTGTCTCCCTCTCTCTCACACACACACATTGTCACTTGACTCACTAAACATTGACGCCTCTGGGCGCGCGTGTGTGTGGGTGTGCGTGTGTGTGTGTGTGTGGAGCATCCAGAGAGAGACGAAGGAAGGAAGGAAGGAAGGAAGAGAGGGATGAGTCTCACCTTCTCCTCCGCCGACAGTAAGGAAAGAAGACAGGAAACAGGAAAGGAGGGAAGGGAAGGAGGGAGAGAAGGAGGGAGGGAAAGAGAGAGAGACAGGAGGGAGGGAGGGAGGGAGGGAGGGGAGAAGGAGGGGAGAAGGAGGGAGAGAGAGAGACAGGAGGGAGGGAAGGAGGGAGAGAGGGAGAGAGACAGGAGGGAGGGAAGGAGGGAGAGAGGGAGAGAGACAGGAGGGAGGGAGGGAGAGACAGGAGGGAAGGAAGGAAGGAAGACAGGAAAGGAGGGAAAGAAGAGAGAGACAGGAGGAAAGGAGGGAGGGAAGGAGGGAGAGAGAGAGAGACAGGAAAGGAGGGAGGGAGAGAAGAGAGGGATGAGTCTCACCTTCTCCCCGGCCGACGGCGTCTCGGAGGACCAGTCACTCAGCGTGGCGCGGATACAGTCCTGGAGCTACGGCAACAACAGACAGACAGGTCAGATGGAGAGACAGACAGGTCAGAGAGAAACAGACAGACAGACAGATAGACAGACAGATAAGACAGAGGGACAGACAGGTCAGAGACAGCATGGCGCGGATACAATCCTGGAGCTGGAGGGCAACAAAAGACATACAGGTCAGACAGACAGACAGAGAGAGACAGGTCAGATAGAGAGACAGACAGGTCAGAGACAGCGTGGCGCGGATATAATCCTGGAGCTGAACGGCAACAACAGGTCAGACAGACAGACAGAAAATGACAATAAAACGACATATTTAGTATTTATTTAATCACATTCATAATACACACACACGGTCAGTTCGTTAGAGCCAGTTAGCATTCGCCTTTAGCACCCCGTCAACACTGCACTCTGTAGGTAAATTCGTTAGCCCCATTAGCATTAGCCTTTAGCACCCCGTCAACACTGCACTCGGTAGGTAAATTCGTTAGCTTCGTTAGCCCCGTTAGCATTAGCCTCTAGCCTCCCGACCCCCCCCCCCGCCCTTCTTACCTCCTCACTCGGGGACGACGGACACTTCTTCTTCAGCCGGCTCCGGTTGACGAGGTTCCCGGTGTGGAGGTTGAGCGTCGTGGCCCGGGTCAGAAACGAGGTCCGGGTACCGGTACCAGAGGAGGAGCCTGAGGAGCCGGTCCCAGAGCCGCCGGAGGAGACGGTCCCAGAGCCGCCGGAGGAGCCGGTCCCAGAGCCGCCGGAGGAGCCGGTCCCAGAGCCGCCGGAGGAGCCGGTCCCTGAGCCGCCGGAGGAGCCGGTCCCAGAGCCGCCGGAGGAGCCGCCGGAGACGGTCCCAGAGCCGCCGGAGGACACGGTCCCAGAGCCGCCGGAGGACACGGTCCCAGAGCCGCCGGAGGAGCCGCCGGAGACGGTCCCAGAGCCGCCGAAGGAGCCGGTATAGGAGACGGTACCACCGGGGGAGACGGTCCCAGAGGACCCGCTACGAGTACCAGAGGAGCCGCCGGTGTCGGTGGTTTCCATGGTGTCTGTCTCCCCTTCTCTCGTAAAGAAGAAGTAAATGTCGTAAAGATATAATAATAATAATAATAATAAAAAGATATCGTAAAATGAGGGAGGGGTGGGGTTGTCTAGCAACGAGGAACAGTTGGTGGGTTTGAGGGAATGTCGTAAAGGAAAAGAAAATGTCGGAAAGGGACGGGATATGGTGGGTTACCTAGCAACGAGGGGGTGGGGAGAGTGTGTGTGTGGTTTGAAGGACTGTCGTAAAAATATTTTTTCAAAACAAATACGAACGGTGGAGGGAAAGGGGGGGGGTTGCCTAGCAACGAGGGGGTGGGTTTGAGGGAATGTCGAGTAATGATGACACGACGCGTTTCCACACACACACACACACACACACGGTCAGTTCGTTAGAGCCAGTTAGCATTAGCCTTTAGCACCCCGTCAACACTGCACTCGGTAGGTAAATTCGTTAGCTTCGTTAGTTAGCCCCGTTATCATTAGCCTCAGAGCCGGTAGAGGAGACGGTACCACCGGGGGAGACGGTCCCAGAGGACCCGCTACGAGTACCAGAGGAGCCGCCGGTGTCGGTGGTGGTGGTGGTTTCCATGGTGTCTGTCTCCCCTTCTCTCGTAAAGAAGAAGTAAATGTCGTAAAGATATAATAATAATAATAATAATAATAATAATAATAATAATAATAGTAAATGTCGTAAAATAAGGGAGGTTGGTGTGTTTGAGGGAATGTCGTAAAGGAAAAGAAAATGTCGGAAAGGGACGGGATATGGTGGGTTACCTAGCAACGAGGGGGTGGGGAGATTGTGTGGTTTGAAGGAGTTTCATAAAACATTTTTTTCTAAAAAATGTCGTAAAATACGAACGGTGGAGGGAAAAGGGGGGGGGTTGCCTAGCAACGAGGAGGTGGGTTTAAAGAGCCAAACTACATGGTTCTACTAGCCCTAGGGTTAGGGTTAGGGTCAGGGTTAAAGTTAACTCATCCCCTAGGGTTAGGGTTAGGGTCAGGGTCAGGGTTAAAGTTAACTCATCCCCTAGGGTTAGGGTTAGGGTCAGGGTTTAGGGTTAAAGTTAACTCATCCCCTAGGGTTAGGGTTAGGGTCAGGGTTTAGGGTTAGGGTCAGGGTCAGGGTTAGAGTAAGGGTTAGGGTCAGGGTCAGAGTCAGGTTCAGGGTCAGAGTTAGGGTTAGGGTCAGAGTCAGGGTCAGGGTCAGGGTCAGGGTTAGAGTTAGGGTCAGGGTCAAGGTTAACTCGTCTCCTAGGCCTGTCTGCACATTTGGGTTGTCATGACGTTGCTAAGTGAAGTGTTAACACTGGAAAGAAAACGTCCCCTTTGGTTTCCACTGATGTTCTATTATACTAATGTTCTATTATACTAAGATTATATTACACTGATGTTCTATTACACTGTTCTATTACATAAATGTTCTATTATACTAATATTCTATTATACTAATGTTCTATTACACTGTTCTATTACATAAATGTTCTATTACACTAATGTTCTATTACATAAATGTTCTATTACACTAATGTTCTATTACACTAATGTTCAATTACACTGATGTTCTATTACACTAATGTTCTATTACACTGATGTTCTATTACACTAATGTTCAATTACACTGATGTTCTATTACACTGTTCTATTACACTGATGTTCTATTACACTGATGTTCTATTACACTAATGTTCTATTACACTGATGTTCTATTACACTGTTCTATTACACTGTTCTATTACACTGATGTTCAATTACACTGATGTTCTATTACACTGTTCTATTACACTGTTCTATTACACTGATGTTCTATTACACTGATGTTCTATTACACTGTTCCATTATAAAAGATCTGTGATGTTATAAAGAATATTTCAGGTTCAAATTCTGGGTTTTTAGGATCCAGTGCTTATTGCTAACTGGCTGGATTCTAATCTCTCTGTTGTTGTAATACTAGTAAATGACCACCAGGTGGTGCCCCCATCTGAGGGCTAGAGGTCTGGGGGATAGGGGTCTGGGGGTCTGGGGGTCTGGAGGTCTGGGGTCTGGGGGTCAGAGGTACTGCAGGGGACAGGTGAAGTCTTCTCATGAGAGCCATGCCTCCCATGGCAGGGAGCGGTACTGCAGCGGACAGGTGAAGTCTTCTCATGAGAGCCATGCCTCCCATGGCAGGGAGCGGTACTGCAGGGGACAGGTGAAGTCTTCTCATGAGAGCCATGCCTGCCATGGCAGGGAGCGGTACTGCAGGGGACAGATGAAGTCTTCTCATGAGAGCCATGCCTCCCATGGCAGGGAGCGGTACTGCAGGGATCAGGTGAAGTCTTCTCATGAGAGCCATGCCTCCCATGGCAGGGAGAGGTACTGCAGGGGACAGGTGAAGTCTTCTCATGAGAGCCATGCCTCCCATGGCAGGGAGCGGTACTGCAGGGGACAGGTGAAGTCTTCTCATGAGAGCCATGCCACCCATGGCAGGGAGCGGTACTGCAGGGGACAGGTGAAGTCTTCTCATGAGAGCCATGCCTCCCATGGCCGGGAGCAGTACTGCAGAGTACAGGTGAAGTCTTCTCATGAGAGCCATGCCTCCCACAGCCCACAGACAGAGAGGAGAAAAGCAGCCTGCACCTTGGCTGCCCCTCACAATGTCACATGATGCATAGATATTACTGTACTAGATGATTACTATATAAAAATGAAGGAATACATGGAAAGTGAAGTTCAGAACATGTACAGCGCCTTCTGAAGGTATTCAGACCCCTTCACTTTTTACACATTTTCTTGTGTTATAGAGTAAATTTGAAATGGATTCAATTTAAAGAATTTGCCATCAATCCACACACAATACCCCAGAATGACAAAGCGAAAACACGATTTTTGACATTTCAGTACATTTATTAAAAGTGAAATACAAAAATACCTCATGGACAGAAATATTCAGACTTTTTGCTTTGACAGTCTTAAAATTAGTTAAAATGCAAAAATGTCATCAACAAATCACTCAATAAGTTGAATTGAGTACATCTTAATGCAAGGATAATAGTTCATGTCATTTCGGAATGAATATCTTTGTTTTTATAGGGTCTCTGATTTGCATAGGAATCAATTACACACTGTGTAGATTAGGATGTTCCGAAGACACTGTCCATGTTGTACTGACAGAGAAGGAGAGCTGTCTTCACATCCACTCCCTGCTACCTTACACACAGCAACGTGATCCAGCATCACAACTCAAACACCCAATCTAACCAACTCTTATATACATACAGACACTCTCTCCTGTGTTATTCTCAGAGTTCATCATCAGTCTGATTTGATCATCTAATCATTCATCTGGATTGTTTCACTGTCAGTTGCATATCCATCAAAAAAAGTAAAAAACATGTAAGCTTCTGTTTTTTGTCACTCAATTACAATCTATTTCACTATTAGATGCATTTTATTGAATTTAATAATACATATATATATATACAGTAAAAATAATATAACTACACACTACACACAATGCACAACACCCTACACCCTACACACTAAACACTACACCCTACACAGTAAACAATAAACACTACATCCTACACACTAGACCCTACACACTATGCACTACGCACTACACCCTACACCCTACACACTGGGAGAGGGAACATCTGTACATCCAACATCTCAGTGAAAACACACCACTGTCCAACTGCATCATGTTATGATCCGTCATCTTTGAGCCTTTGGTGTTCAGTGTGATCTCCCTGAGACTAGTTTACACAGGGTCACTGAACAGCCCTCGTCCCAAAGATAAAACCCTGGGTAGAGCGGCTCAGTGAATGTGGAGTGGAATGTGTGCAGGAGGGTCCGTGTGTCAGAGGAGACGCTGTAGAAGGACAGAGTGCCGGCCGGCCAGTCCAGATACACTCCTACTCTGTGGGAGCCAGAGGAGGAGACAGGTATGTCAGTCTTATTATTATTGTGTATGGCAGAGTATTTGTCATCAGAGCAGAACAGACTCCAGGACTTGTCATTGTATCCCAACCCACAGTCATGACCCACTCCTCTCCTGCTGATTCCTTTATATGTCACTCCTATATAAGCCACTCTCCCACTCCACTCTACCTCCCAGTAACAGCGCCCAGTCAGACCCTCTCTACACAGCACCTGGTGCCAGCGCTCAAATCTCTCTGGGTGATCAGGATACGGCTGCTTCTCTCTCCCCCCTGTCACCTTTCTGTTCTCCTCAGACAGAGAGAGGTCTCTGTGTGCTGTGTTTGGGTCCAGTGTGAGCTCACAGGCATCTGATTGAGAGGACAGAAATAATCATCAAATCAATACAATTGAATAACTTACAATATTCACAATGTGATCTTGTTATGGCAACATTATTTTTATTTTTTTCACAAAATATTACTTATTTATTTGAAATGTTTTACAAGGGATACAACTAATTCACATTTACTAATATTTTAGATTTACATATGAATACAATACTGGTGCTCTGTTTGAACTCTGCTGTACCCTGGTTCTTGAGTAATATCACAGTCCTATTCTCTACAGCGGTGGTGACTTACATTTGATCAGCCCAGGTTTGAGCCTGCACTCTCCACCATGGTCCACACTATATCAACCACAGAAGAACCCACAGAGGTTGAATGACACACTCACAATCATGTGGAAAATAGATACAGTGCATTCATCTCATTGATACGTCCAGCCACATATTCAGCCTTTACCTGAGTGTCTGTAGTTTACAGAGTGGATCTTTCTGTACAGCAGAGAGCAGCGCCAGTCCTGAGTCTCCTGGGTGATTGTAGCTGAGGTCCAGCTCTCTCAGGTGGGAAGGCTTAGACCTCAGAGCTGAAGCCAGAGAAACACAGCCTTCCTCTGGGACTCCACAGCCTGACAACCTGGGGAAATAGTGTCACTCCATCTGATATCAAGAATCTGATTATTCCTCTCTAATGTACATGTGCAGCTTTAAATCCTCTTCATTTAACAGTTGAAAGGCTAGAAACATTGTATTCAAGTGAAGAACATTCAAACTAGTGTGTTATAATGGCCCGAGATACTCATGCTTCTGCACCCCAAAAGACCTCACCTCAGTGTCTGTAGTTGACAGTGTGGACTCCCCAGGCCAGCAGAGAGCAGCTTCACCCCCCCGTCACCTAGATCATTATAACTGAGGTCCAGCTCTCTCAGGTGGCAGGAGTCTGAGCTGAGAGCTGAGGCCAACGCTTCACAGCATCTCTCTGTGAGGTGACATCCATTCAGCCTGAATGAGGTGAATGGATGTCATGATGATGATGCAGCCAAACGATCACTGTGGTGCATGAATTCATGAGTGAGAGTTATAGTTGCTCTCAACAGGGGAGTAATTAACTATGGATACATTTGTAGTGACTGGATTTCTATGTCTAGTGTAATGTATTTGCTAGCTATTGGGTTAGTGCAGTATTGTGGAGTCCCATGAGCTGATCTAAGGCCAGGTGGGTCAGTATTTGAGGAGGGCAAACATATTCAGAGAGTGTAGACAGAGCAGCCCCCCCTCCCACCACACACACACACAAACACA
>NC_139654.1:4420000-4455000 GCF_951799395.1 Argentina silus | reverse complement strand
GTCTCAGAAATCACCTCAGTGTCTGTAGTTGACAGTGTGGACTCCCCAGTCCAGCAGAGAGCAGCTTCACCCCCCCGTCACCTAGATCATTATTACTGAGGTCCAGCTCTCTCAGGTGGCAGGAGTCTGAGCTGAGAGCTGAGGCCAACGCTTCACAGCATCTCTCTGTGAGGTGACATCCATTCAGCCTGAATGAGGAATACAAATAAATACATGCAGCCAAACGATCAATGTGCTGCATTATGATAAGAATTCATGATTCAAACGAATCACAGGCAGGTTTGTAGTCAATGTATTTCTAAGTGTGGTATATTTGCTAGCTATTGGGTTAGTGCTGTGTTGTGTAGCCCCATCAGCTGATCTAAGGCCAGATAGTTCAGGAATTGAGGAGAGTAACGGTATTCACAGAGTGCCCCCCCCCCCACACACACACACATACACTCTTTGAAATTCTGCCTTTAATGATAAATAGAGCTGAATATGATGTAATTATAAGCTGTACAATAAATGATTGTTGCATTGTGTGCCTTATTCCCATGATCCCTCCTTGATAGTGTGAGGGGAGACAGATTTCTCATCTGTCATTTATGATATTCTTATAATCAATATAGCAAAACAACAATCTATTTTAATCAGTATGACCATGTCATGATGATTATATTTTTTCAGTCATACACTGTTCATTGATTCCTTTATGATCAGTATTGGACTCGTTTATGATTCTATGTAGTAACGGTACGAATCAAGACAGCCAGTCAGATATACAGCGGTTAAATCTGTCCCCTGGGTTATATCTGTTGGTGGGGATGTGCTGAGTCAGCTGCAAGGCCATCCTGACCTAAAGGTCGGCCTCTTGTTATTGAACTGTGAATGTGTTGCTGTCCCTCTGAAATGGTTTCTCAAAAACATATTATCTAAGAAAGGTAAGACAGTATCCTTCATCGATTTTTTTTAAATTATGAAGACCGCTCATCATGGTAAAATAAATGCACGCACGGGATGATGGTATGGGAGCTGACAAATGAAAAACGTGGAATACAAATAAAGTGGTAGGACTAGTGTTGTCACAGTGAACAATTTAGGAAATGATTGGAAGATCATGTAAATGTTCTGTCTCCATCATTGATATTTGCAGTGCAAGTATCATTGACAATGTAATACACTTAGGACTGATGTGTCTGACAACAAATAAATACATGAAGCCAAACGATCACTGTGGCACAAGAATTTATGAGTGAGAGTTATAGTTCCTCTCAACAGGGGAGCAATTAACCATGGATACATTTGTAGTCACTAGATTTCTACGTCTGGTATCATGTATTTGATAGCTATTGGGTTAGTGCAGTATTATGCAGTCTCATAAGCTGATCTAAGGCCAGGTGGATCAGGATTTGAGGAGGACAAACATATTCAGATATTGAAGACAGAGCAGCCCCCCTCCCACCACACACACACACACACACACACACACACACACACACACACACACACACACACACACACACACACACATTATATAGTAATTGATTGGAAGATAATATCCTTTGTCTGTCTCAATCATTGAGCCTTTCTGTGCAAGTATCATTGATTCCATAGAATGATAATGTAACAGACACTTAGGAATGATGTGTCTGGCAACAAGAATAGTCTGAGACCTCACCTCAGTGTCTGTAGTTGACAGTGTGGACTCCCCAGTCCAGCAGAGAGCAGCTTCATCCCCCCGTCACCTAGATGATTATTACTGAGGTCCAGCTCTCTCAGGTGGCAGGAGTCTGAGCTGAGAGCTGAGGCCAACGCTTCACAGCATCTCTCTGTGAGGTGACATCCATTCAGCCTGAATGTGGAATAAATACATGTTGCCAAACGATCACTGAGGTGCATTATGATAAGAATTCATTATTCAAGCCAATCACAGGCATGTTTGTAGTCAATGTATTTCTCAGTCTGGTATATTTGATTGCTATTGGGTTGTGTAGCCCCATCAGCTGATCTCAGGCCAGATTGATGAGGAATTGAGGAAAGAAAGGTTATTGAGAGAGTGCCCACCCCACCACACCACACACACACACACACACACACACACACACACAGACACAGACACAGACACAGACACAGACACACACAGAACCATGATATAGGAATTGATTGGAAAATAATGGACATTGTCTGTCTCAATCATTGAGCCTTGCAGAGCAACAAGAGTATCATTGATAATGTAACAGACACTTAGTAATGACGTGTCTGACAACAAGAATAGTCTGAGACCTCACCTCAGTGTCTGTAGTTGACAGGGTGGACTCCCCAGTCCAGCAGAGAGCAGCTACATGCAGCTAAAAGATCACTGTGGTGCATTATGATAAGAATGCATAAGTGAGAGTTATAGTTGCTCTCAACAGGGGAGCAAGCAACCATGGATGCATTTGTAGTCACTGGATTTCTACGTCTGGTATCATGTATTTGCTTGCTATTGGGTTAGTGCAGTATTGTGTAGTCCCATGAGCTGATCTAAGGCCAGGTGGGTCAGGATTTGAGGAGGGCAACATATTCAGAGAGTGAAGACAGAGCAGCCCCCCCCTCCCACCACACCTCGCTGTTGGGCCAGGTTTCCGTGAGAACCATCATGTTGCAGTCCGTCATCCATGTGTGTGTGTGTGTGTGTGTGTGTGTGTGTGTGTGGGGGGGGGGGGGGGGGGGGGGGGGGGGGGATCCGCAGCCGCAGTTCATCCATCTTGTCTCATCCAGGGAAGGAACATCGGTGAGGAGAAAAGACGAGGTAGTGAGAGTCGATGTGGATGTTATCTCGAGCCGAGCTCTCAGCCCACCTCGGCTCCCTCGGCTGGGTTTTCCATCCCTGTCGGTGTAGCGGAGTCAGCTGGTCCCGCTGTTTTGCTCTAATCTCAGGGTATTGCGTCGATAAAAGATGTCTGGAATGCCGGAACCGATGTCCAAAAGTTGTCGTCGGCTGTACGATATGGACGCTAAACTGTTTTTAGCGAGAATACTTGAAATAAACAAGCAAATAACCACTAATTCAGCGAGACAGCGGGCTTCGCGATGTATGCGCGCCGCCATCTTGGTACACGCCCTCCCTGCGTGATTGGTGGATTTGGTAGCAGGCTAGGTTGAGTCGCTCAGACGCTGCCTTTTGATTGGTCGATTCGCACGTCCGTCTTCTTCGCTACACGTGTTGTCGGTATTGACAAACATTTCAGTGACATGCGCGCGATGCAGTGCTAATATTAGCATGTAGCCTACTTCACTGGATAAGAATACAACAATAGCATTTAGCATACTCCACCGGCTATGAATGCAACGTTAGCATGCAGCCTACTCCATTGGATAACCCTACTACGTTAACATGGAACATACTCCACTGGATATCAAAACCAAGATGGTTTTGATATCCAGATCACCAGGTGCACGCCAGGGGTTTAGGTCACCAGGTGCACATTGTGCGTGCCCCTGGTGACCCTCTGGACTTAGTCTGTGGCGAGTAGAGTAGAGTAGAGTGCTTCTCGGTCACCAGGTGCACTCAGCGGGGCGGGGTTACCATGTGCACGCAGTGGGGTGGGGTCACCAGGTGCACGCCAGGGGTTTGGGTCACCAGGTGCACGTTGTGCGTGCCCCTGGTGACCCTCTGGACTTAGTCTGTGGCGAGTAGAGGAGAGTAGAGTGCTTCTCGGTCACCAGGTGCACTCAGCGGGGCGGGGTTACCATGTGCACGCAGTGGGGTGGGGTCACCAGGTGCACGCTAAGGGGTTTGGGTCACCAGGTGCACGTTGTGTGTGCCCCTGGTGACCCTCTGGACTTAGTCTGTGGCGAGTAGAGGAGAGTAGAGTGCTTCTCGGTCACCAGGTGCACTCAGCGGGGCGGGGTTACCATGTGCACGCAGTGGGGTGGGGTCACCAGGTGCACGCTAAGGGGTTTGGGTCACCAGGTGCACGTTGTGTGTGCCTCTGGTGACCCTCTGGACTTAGTCTGTGGCGAGTAGAGGAGAGTAGAGTGCTTCTCGGTCACCAGGTGCACTCAGCGGGGCGGGGTTACCATGTGCACGCAGTGGGGTGGGGTCACCAGGTGCACGCTAAGGGGTTTGGGTCACCAGGTGCACGTTGTGTGTGCCCCTGGTGACCCTCTGGACTTAGTCTGTGGCGAGTAGAGTAGAGTAGAGTGCTTCTCGGTCACCAGGTGCACTCAGTGGGGCGGGGTTACCAGGTGCACGCCAGGGTTTCGGGTCACCAGGTGCACGTTGTTCTAAAAACTGCGGCTAAGGGGTCTAGTCCGCGGGGGGGGTGCTTAAGTGTGGGGGCCCGGGTTCGACTGGAGGTTCGGGTTGCCTGGGGGGTCTCCAGGAGGCGGTGTTGCCCCAGGGAAGGAGCCCCAAAGGGTGGGTGGGCGACCGGGGGGACGGAGGAGGTCAAGGGAGGTCAGAGTGGTGCTTCTGCTGGAGCAGCACTCTGGCCTCCCTTTTTTTTTGGCCTCCATCCCAGGGCACACAGTGACACACACAGGGAGGTCAGAGTGGTGCTTCTGCTGGAGCAGCACTCTGGCCTCCCTTTTTTTTTGGCCTCCATCCCAGGGCACACAGTGACACACACAGGGAGGTCAGAGTGGTGCTTCAAATAATGTTCCATGAGTTCAAATACAGGGGGACATGGTGGGAGACTATGGCGGGGGGAGTGACACACACTGGGGCATGGTCTGTGTATGCTGCATCCCTGGAACTTGTGATATAGACTTCCACAAGCTAAAACATGATAGACTTATGGGGATACAGTGGCACAGACTGGGGCTTTGCTGTGTGTGTGTGTGGCCTACCTTTTACTTGACACTTAATGTTCCATAAGCTCAAATACAGGGGGACATGGTGGGAGTGTATGGGGAGGACAGTGACACACACTGGGGCATGGTCTGTGTATGTTGCATCCCTGGAGCATGTGACATACACTTCCACAAGCTAAAACATGATAGACTTATGGGGATAGAGTGACACACATTGAGGCCTGCTGTCTGTCAGTGGGGCCTAGCTTTGACTTGAAACTTAATGCTCCATAAGTTCAAATACAGGGGGACATGGTGGGAGTCTATGGGGAGGACAGTGACACACACTGGGGCATGGTCTCTGTCTGTGGCATGCCTGGAGCATGTGTAATGTACACTTCCACAAGCTAAAACATGATAGACTTATGGGGATAGAGTGAAACACATTGAGGCCTGCTGTCTGTCAGTGGGGCCTAGCTTTGACTTGAAACTTAATGCTCCATAAGTTCAAATACAGGGGGACATGGTGGGAGACTATGGGGCATAGAGTGGCACACACTGGGGCATGGTCTCTGTGTGTGGCATGCCTGGAAGTGGTGTAATGTACACATCCACAAGCTAAAACATGATAGACTTATGGGGATAGAGTGACACACATTGAGGCCTGCTGTCTGTCAGTGGGGCCTAGCTTTGACTTGAAACTTAATGCTCCATAAGTTCAAATACAGGGGGACATGATGGGAGACTATGGGGCATAGAGTGGCACACACTGGGGCATGGTCTGTGTATGTTGCATCCCTGGAGCATGTGACATACACTTCCACAAGCTAAAACATGATAGTTGTGTTAGTTGTGTTGTTATTATAGTACATGATATTGGTTCCGCCCTATGCTGTTGTACCCGGACTGAGGGACCGCAGGTAAAACCTACGATGCTTGAATGTACAGATGAACGTCGTGGAATAAAGCCAGTAAAAGAAACCCTGCCCGTTCATTCCTAGTTAGGAATACAAATAAAACACAAACATAACAGTAGTGAGAGTCGATGTGGAGTCATCTCGAGCCGAGCTCTCAGCCCACCTCGGCTCCCTCGGCTGGGTTTTCCATCCCTGTCGGTGTAGCGGAGTCAGCTGGTCCCGCTGTTTTGCTCTAATCTCAGGGTATTGCGTCGATAAAAGATGTCTGGAATGCCGGAACCGATGTCCAAAAGTTGTCGTCGGCTGTACGATATGGACGCTAAACTGTTTTTAGCGAGAATACTTGAAATAAACAAGCAAATAACCACTAATTCAGCGAGACAGCGGGCTTCGCGATGTATGCGCGCCGCCATCTTGGTACACGCCCTCCCTGCGTGATTGGTGGATTTGGTAGCAGGCTAGGTTGAGTCGCTCAGACGCTGCCTTTTGATTGGTCGATTCGCACGTCCGTCTTCTTCGCTACACGTGTTGTCGGTATTGACAAACATTTCAGTGACATGCGCGCGATGCAGTGCTAATATTAGCATGTAGCCTACTTCACTGGATAAGAATACAACAATAGCATTTAGCATACTCCACCGGCTATGAATGCAACGTTAGCATGCAGCCTACTCCATTGGATAACCCTACTACGTTAACATGGAACATACTCCACTGGATATCAAAACCAAGATGGTTTTGATATCCAGATCACCAGGTGCACGCCAGGGGTTTAGGTCACCAGGTGCACATTGTGCGTGCCCCTGGTGACCCTCTGGACTTAGTCTGTGGCGAGTAGAGTAGAGTAGAGTGCTTCTCGGTCACCAGGTGCACTCAGCGGGGCGGGGTTACCATGTGCACGCAGTGGGGTGGGGTCACCAGGTGCACGCCAGGGGTTTGGGTCACCAGGTGCACGTTGTGCGTGCCCCTGGTGACCCTCTGGACTTAGTCTGTGGCGAGTAGAGGAGAGTAGAGTGCTTCTCGGTCACCAGGTGCACTCAGCGGGGCGGGGTTACCATGTGCACGCAGTGGGGTGGGGTCACCAGGTGCACGCTAAGGGGTTTGGGTCACCAGGTGCACGTTGTGTGTGCCCCTGGTGACCCTCTGGACTTAGTCTGTGGCGAGTAGAGGAGAGTAGAGTGCTTCTCGGTCACCAGGTGCACTCAGCGGGGCGGGGTTACCATGTGCACGCAGTGGGGTGGGGTCACCAGGTGCACGCTAAGGGGTTTGGGTCACCAGGTGCACGTTGTGTGTGCCCCTGGTGACCCTCTGGACTTAGTCTGTGGCGAGTAGAGTAGAGTAGAGTGCTTCTCGGTCACCAGGTGCACTCAGTGGGGCGGGGTTACCAGGTGCACGCCAGGGTTTCGGGTCACCAGGTGCACGTTGTTCTAAAAACTGCGGCTAAGGGGTCTAGTCCGCGGGGGGGGTGCTTAAGTGTGGGGGCCCGGGTTCGACTGGAGGTTCGGGTTGCCTGGGGGGTCTCCAGGAGGCGGTGTTGCCCCAGGGAAGGAGCCCCAAAGGGTGGGTGGGCGACCGGGGGGACGGAGGAGGTCAAGGGAGGTCAGAGTGGTGCTTCTGCTGGAGCAGCACTCTGGCCTCCCTTTTTTTTTGGCCTCCATCCCAGGGCACACAGTGACACACACAGGGAGGTCAGAGTGGTGCTTCTGCTGGAGCAGCACTCTGGCCTCCCTTTTTTTTTGGCCTCCATCCCAGGGCACACAGTGACACACACAGGGAGGTCAGAGTGGTGCTTCAAATAATGTTCCATGAGTTCAAATACAGGGGGACATGGTGGGAGACTATGGCGGGGGGAGTGACACACACTGGGGCATGGTCTGTGTATGCTGCATCCCTGGAACTTGTGATATAGACTTCCACAAGCTAAAACATGATAGACTTATGGGGATACAGTGGCACAGACTGGGGCTTTGCTGTGTGTGTGTGTGGCCTACCTTTTACTTGACACTTAATGTTCCATAAGCTCAAATACAGGGGGACATGGTGGGAGTGTATGGGGAGGACAGTGACACACACTGGGGCATGGTCTGTGTATGTTGCATCCCTGGAGCATGTGACATACACTTCCACAAGCTAAAACATGATAGACTTATGGGGATAGAGTGACACACATTGAGGCCTGCTGTCTGTCAGTGGGGCCTAGCTTTGACTTGAAACTTAATGCTCCATAAGTTCAAATACAGGGGGACATGGTGGGAGTCTATGGGGAGGACAGTGACACACACTGGGGCATGGTCTCTGTGTGTGGCATGCCTGGAAGTGGTGTAATGTACACATCCACAAGCTAAAACATGATAGACTTATGGGGATAGAGTGACACACATTGAGGCCTGCTGTCTGTCAGTGGGGCCTAGCTTTGACTTGAAACTTAATGCTCCATAAGTTCAAATACAGGGGGACATGATGGGAGACTATGGGGCATAGAGTGGCACACACTGGGGCATGGTCTGTGTATGTTGCATCCCTGGAGCATGTGACATACACTTCCACAAGCTAAAACATGATAGTTGTGTTAGTTGTGTTGTTATTATAGTACATGATATTGGTTCCGCCCTATGCTGTTGTACCCGGACTGAGGGACCGCAGGTAAAACCTACGATGCTTGAATGTACAGATGAACGTCGTGGAATAAAGCCAGTAAAAGAAACCCTGCCCGTTCATTCCTAGTTAGGAATACAAATAAAACACAAACATAACAGTAGTGAGAGTCGATGTGGAGTCATCTCGAGCCGAGCTCTCAGCCCACCTCGGCTCCCTCGGCTGGGTTTTCCATCCCTGTCGGTGTAGCGGAGTCAGCTGGTCCCGCTGTTTTGCTCTAATCTCAGGGTATTGCGTCGATAAAAGATGTCTGGAATGCCGGAACCGATGTCCAAAAGTTGTCGTCGGCTGTACGATATGGACGCTAAACTGTTTTTAGCGAGAATACTTGAAATAAACAAGCAAATAACCACTAATTCAGCGAGACAGCGGGCTTCGCGATGTATGCGCGCCGCCATCTTGGTACACGCCCTCCCTGCGTGATTGGTGGATTTGGTAGCAGGCTAGGTTGAGTCGCTCAGACGCTGCCTTTTGATTGGTCGATTCGCACGTCCGTCTTCTTCGCTACACGTGTTGTCGGTATTGACAAACATTTCAGTGACATGCGCGCGATGCAGTGCTAATATTAGCATGTAGCCTACTTCACTGGATAAGAATACAACAATAGCATTTAGCATACTCCACCGGCTATGAATGCAACGTTAGCATGCAGCCTACTCCATTGGATAACCCTACTACGTTAACATGGAACATACTCCACTGGATATCAAAACCAAGATGGTTTTGATATCCAGATCACCAGGTGCACGCCAGGGGTTTAGGTCACCAGGTGCACATTGTGCGTGCCCCTGGTGACCCTCTGGACTTAGTCTGTGGCGAGTAGAGTAGAGTAGAGTGCTTCTCGGTCACCAGGTGCACTCAGCGGGGCGGGGTTACCATGTGCACGCAGTGGGGTGGGGTCACCAGGTGCACGCCAGGGGTTTGGGTCACCAGGTGCACGTTGTGCGTGCCCCTGGTGACCCTCTGGACTTAGTCTGTGGCGAGTAGAGGAGAGTAGAGTGCTTCTCGGTCACCAGGTGCACTCAGCGGGGCGGGGTTACCATGTGCACGCAGTGGGGTGGGGTCACCAGGTGCACGCTAAGGGGTTTGGGTCACCAGGTGCACGTTGTGTGTGCCCCTGGTGACCCTCTGGACTTAGTCTGTGGCGAGTAGAGGAGAGTAGAGTGCTTCTCGGTCACCAGGTGCACTCAGCGGGGCGGGGTTACCATGTGCACGCAGTGGGGTGGGGTCACCAGGTGCACGCTAAGGGGTTTGGGTCACCAGGTGCACGTTGTGTGTGCCCCTGGTGACCCTCTGGACTTAGTCTGTGGCGAGTAGAGGAGAGTAGAGTGCTTCTCGGTCACCAGGTGCACTCAGCGGGGCGGGGTTACCATGTGCACGCAGTGGGGTGGGGTCACCAGGTGCACGCTAAGGGGTTTGGGTCACCAGGTGCACGTTGTGTGTGCCTCTGGTGACCCTCTGGACTTAGTCTGTGGCGAGTAGAGGAGAGTAGAGTGCTTCTCGGTCACCAGGTGCACTCAGCGGGGCGGGGTTACCATGTGCACGCAGTGGGGTGGGGTCACCAGGTGCACGCTAAGGGGTTTGGGTCACCAGGTGCACGTTGTGTGTGCCCCTGGTGACCCTCTGGACTTAGTCTGTGGCGAGTAGAGTAGAGTAGAGTGCTTCTCGGTCACCAGGTGCACTCAGTGGGGCGGGGTTACCAGGTGCACGCCAGGGTTTCGGGTCACCAGGTGCACGTTGTTCTAAAAACTGCGGCTAAGGGGTCTAGTCCGCGGGGGGGGTGCTTAAGTGTGGGGGCCCGGGTTCGACTGGAGGTTCGGGTTGCCTGGGGGGTCTCCAGGAGGCGGTGTTGCCCCAGGGAAGGAGCCCCAAAGGGTGGGTGGGCGACCGGGGGGACGGAGGAGGTCAAGGGAGGTCAGAGTGGTGCTTCTGCTGGAGCAGCACTCTGGCCTCCCTTTTTTTTTGGCCTCCATCCCAGGGCACACAGTGACACACACAGGGAGGTCAGAGTGGTGCTTCTGCTGGAGCAGCACTCTGGCCTCCCTTTTTTTTTGGCCTCCATCCCAGGGCACACAGTGACACACACAGGGAGGTCAGAGTGGTGCTTCAAATAATGTTCCATGAGTTCAAATACAGGGGGACATGGTGGGAGACTATGGCGGGGGGAGTGACACACACTGGGGCATGGTCTGTGTATGCTGCATCCCTGGAACTTGTGATATAGACTTCCACAAGCTAAAACATGATAGACTTATGGGGATACAGTGGCACAGACTGGGGCTTTGCTGTGTGTGTGTGTGGCCTACCTTTTACTTGACACTTAATGTTCCATAAGCTCAAATACAGGGGGACATGGTGGGAGTGTATGGGGAGGACAGTGACACACACTGGGGCATGGTCTGTGTATGTTGCATCCCTGGAGCATGTGACATACACTTCCACAAGCTAAAACATGATAGACTTATGGGGATAGAGTGACACACATTGAGGCCTGCTGTCTGTCAGTGGGGCCTAGCTTTGACTTGAAACTTAATGCTCCATAAGTTCAAATACAGGGGGACATGGTGGGAGTCTATGGGGAGGACAGTGACACACACTGGGGCATGGTCTCTGTCTGTGGCATGCCTGGAGCATGTGTAATGTACACTTCCACAAGCTAAAACATGATAGACTTATGGGGATAGAGTGAAACACATTGAGGCCTGCTGTCTGTCAGTGGGGCCTAGCTTTGACTTGAAACTTAATGCTCCATAAGTTCAAATACAGGGGGACATGGTGGGAGACTATGGGGCATAGAGTGGCACACACTGGGGCATGGTCTCTGTGTGTGGCATGCCTGGAAGTGGTGTAATGTACACATCCACAAGCTAAAACATGATAGACTTATGGGGATAGAGTGACACACATTGAGGCCTGCTGTCTGTCAGTGGGGCCTAGCTTTGACTTGAAACTTAATGCTCCATAAGTTCAAATACAGGGGGACATGATGGGAGACTATGGGGCATAGAGTGGCACACACTGGGGCATGGTCTGTGTATGTTGCATCCCTGGAGCATGTGACATACACTTCCACAAGCTAAAACATGATAGTTGTGTTAGTTGTGTTGTTATTATAGTACATGATATTGGTTCCGCCCTATGCTGTTGTACCCGGACTGAGGGACCGCAGGTAAAACCTACGATGCTTGAATGTACAGATGAACGTCGTGGAATAAAGCCAGTAAAAGAAACCCTGCCCGTTCATTCCTAGTTAGGAATACAAATAAAACACAAACATAACAGTAGTGAGAGTCGATGTGGAGTCATCTCGAGCCGAGCTCTCAGCCCACCTCGGCTCCCTCGGCTGGGTTTTCCATCCCTGTCGGTGTAGCGGAGTCAGCTGGTCCCGCTGTTTTGCTCTAATCTCAGGGTATTGCGTCGATAAAAGATGTCTGGAATGCCGGAACCGATGTCCAAAAGTTGTCGTCGGCTGTACGATATGGACGCTAAACTGTTTTTAGCGAGAATACTTGAAATAAACAAGCAAATAACCACTAATTCAGCGAGACAGCGGGCTTCGCGATGTATGCGCGCCGCCATCTTGGTACACGCCCTCCCTGCGTGATTGGTGGATTTGGTAGCAGGCTAGGTTGAGTCGCTCAGACGCTGCCTTTTGATTGGTCGATTCGCACGTCCGTCTTCTTCGCTACACGTGTTGTCGGTATTGACAAACATTTCAGTGACATGCGCGCGATGCAGTGCTAATATTAGCATGTAGCCTACTTCACTGGATAAGAATACAACAATAGCATTTAGCATACTCCACCGGCTATGAATGCAACGTTAGCATGCAGCCTACTCCATTGGATAACCCTACTACGTTAACATGGAACATACTCCACTGGATATCAAAACCAAGATGGTTTTGATATCCAGATCACCAGGTGCACGCCAGGGGTTTAGGTCACCAGGTGCACATTGTGCGTGCCCCTGGTGACCCTCTGGACTTAGTCTGTGGCGAGTAGAGTAGAGTAGAGTGCTTCTCGGTCACCAGGTGCACTCAGCGGGGCGGGGTTACCATGTGCACGCAGTGGGGTGGGGTCACCAGGTGCACGCCAGGGGTTTGGGTCACCAGGTGCACGTTGTGCGTGCCCCTGGTGACCCTCTGGACTTAGTCTGTGGCGAGTAGAGGAGAGTAGAGTGCTTCTCGGTCACCAGGTGCACTCAGCGGGGCGGGGTTACCATGTGCACGCAGTGGGGTGGGGTCACCAGGTGCACGCTAAGGGGTTTGGGTCACCAGGTGCACGTTGTGTGTGCCCCTGGTGACCCTCTGGACTTAGTCTGTGGCGAGTAGAGGAGAGTAGAGTGCTTCTCGGTCACCAGGTGCACTCAGCGGGGCGGGGTTACCATGTGCACGCAGTGGGGTGGGGTCACCAGGTGCACGCTAAGGGGTTTGGGTCACCAGGTGCACGTTGTGTGTGCCCCTGGTGACCCTCTGGACTTAGTCTGTGGCGAGTAGAGGAGAGTAGAGTGCTTCTCGGTCACCAGGTGCACTCAGCGGGGCGGGGTTACCATGTGCACGCAGTGGGGTGGGGTCACCAGGTGCACGCTAAGGGGTTTGGGTCACCAGGTGCACGTTGTGTGTGCCTCTGGTGACCCTCTGGACTTAGTCTGTGGCGAGTAGAGGAGAGTAGAGTGCTTCTCGGTCACCAGGTGCACTCAGCGGGGCGGGGTTACCATGTGCACGCAGTGGGGTGGGGTCACCAGGTGCACGCTAAGGGGTTTGGGTCACCAGGTGCACGTTGTGTGTGCCCCTGGTGACCCTCTGGACTTAGTCTGTGGCGAGTAGAGTAGAGTAGAGTGCTTCTCGGTCACCAGGTGCACTCAGTGGGGCGGGGTTACCAGGTGCACGCCAGGGTTTCGGGTCACCAGGTGCACGTTGTTCTAAAAACTGCGGCTAAGGGGTCTAGTCCGCGGGGGGGGTGCTTAAGTGTGGGGGCCCGGGTTCGACTGGAGGTTCGGGTTGCCTGGGGGGTCTCCAGGAGGCGGTGTTGCCCCAGGGAAGGAGCCCCAAAGGGTGGGTGGGCGACCGGGGGGACGGAGGAGGTCAAGGGAGGTCAGAGTGGTGCTTCTGCTGGAGCAGCACTCTGGCCTCCCTTTTTTTTTGGCCTCCATCCCAGGGCACACAGTGACACACACAGGGAGGTCAGAGTGGTGCTTCTGCTGGAGCAGCACTCTGGCCTCCCTTTTTTTTTGGCCTCCATCCCAGGGCACACAGTGACACACACAGGGAGGTCAGAGTGGTGCTTCAAATAATGTTCCATGAGTTCAAATACAGGGGGACATGGTGGGAGACTATGGCGGGGGGAGTGACACACACTGGGGCATGGTCTGTGTATGCTGCATCCCTGGAACTTGTGATATAGACTTCCACAAGCTAAAACATGATAGACTTATGGGGATACAGTGGCACAGACTGGGGCTTTGCTGTGTGTGTGTGTGGCCTACCTTTTACTTGACACTTAATGTTCCATAAGCTCAAATACAGGGGGACATGGTGGGAGTGTATGGGGAGGACAGTGACACACACTGGGGCATGGTCTGTGTATGTTGCATCCCTGGAGCATGTGACATACACTTCCACAAGCTAAAACATGATAGACTTATGGGGATAGAGTGACACACATTGAGGCCTGCTGTCTGTCAGTGGGGCCTAGCTTTGACTTGAAACTTAATGCTCCATAAGTTCAAATACAGGGGGACATGGTGGGAGTCTATGGGGAGGACAGTGACACACACTGGGGCATGGTCTCTGTCTGTGGCATGCCTGGAGCATGTGTAATGTACACTTCCACAAGCTAAAACATGATAGACTTATGGGGATAGAGTGAAACACATTGAGGCCTGCTGTCTGTCAGTGGGGCCTAGCTTTGACTTGAAACTTAATGCTCCATAAGTTCAAATACAGGGGGACATGATGGGAGACTATGGGGCATAGAGTGGCACACACTGGGGCATGGTCTGTGTATGTTGCATCCCTGGAGCATGTGACATACACTTCCACAAGCTAAAACATGATAGTTGTGTTAGTTGTGTTGTTATTATAGTACATGATATTGGTTCCGCCCTATGCTGTTGTACCCGGACTGAGGGACCGCAGGTAAAACCTACGATGCTTGAATGTACAGATGAACGTCGTGGAATAAAGCCAGTAAAAGAAACCCTGCCCGTTCATTCCTAGTTAGGAATACAAATAAAACACAAACATAACAGTAGTGAGAGTCGATGTGGAGTCATCTCGAGCCGAGCTCTCAGCCCACCTCGGCTCCCTCGGCTGGGTTTTCCATCCCTGTCGGTGTAGCGGAGTCAGCTGGTCCCGCTGTTTTGCTCTAATCTCAGGGTATTGCGTCGATAAAAGATGTCTGGAATGCCGGAACCGATGTCCAAAAGTTGTCGTCGGCTGTACGATATGGACGCTAAACTGTTTTTAGCGAGAATACTTGAAATAAACAAGCAAATAACCACTAATTCAGCGAGACAGCGGGCTTCGCGATGTATGCGCGCCGCCATCTTGGTACACGCCCTCCCTGCGTGATTGGTGGATTTGGTAGCAGGCTAGGTTGAGTCGCTCAGACGCTGCCTTTTGATTGGTCGATTCGCACGTCCGTCTTCTTCGCTACACGTGTTGTCGGTATTGACAAACATTTCAGTGACATGCGCGCGATGCAGTGCTAATATTAGCATGTAGCCTACTTCACTGGATAAGAATACAACAATAGCATTTAGCATACTCCACCGGCTATGAATGCAACGTTAGCATGCAGCCTACTCCATTGGATAACCCTACTACGTTAACATGGAACATACTCCACTGGATATCAAAACCAAGATGGTTTTGATATCCAGATCACCAGGTGCACGCCAGGGGTTTAGGTCACCAGGTGCACATTGTGCGTGCCCCTGGTGACCCTCTGGACTTAGTCTGTGGCGAGTAGAGTAGAGTAGAGTGCTTCTCGGTCACCAGGTGCACTCAGCGGGGCGGGGTTACCATGTGCACGCAGTGGGGTGGGGTCACCAGGTGCACGCCAGGGGTTTGGGTCACCAGGTGCACGTTGTGCGTGCCCCTGGTGACCCTCTGGACTTAGTCTGTGGCGAGTAGAGGAGAGTAGAGTGCTTCTCGGTCACCAGGTGCACTCAGCGGGGCGGGGTTACCATGTGCACGCAGTGGGGTGGGGTCACCAGGTGCACGCTAAGGGGTTTGGGTCACCAGGTGCACGTTGTGTGTGCCCCTGGTGACCCTCTGGACTTAGTCTGTGGCGAGTAGAGGAGAGTAGAGTGCTTCTCGGTCACCAGGTGCACTCAGCGGGGCGGGGTTACCATGTGCACGCAGTGGGGTGGGGTCACCAGGTGCACGCTAAGGGGTTTGGGTCACCAGGTGCACGTTGTGTGTGCCCCTGGTGACCCTCTGGACTTAGTCTGTGGCGAGTAGAGTAGAGTAGAGTGCTTCTCGGTCACCAGGTGCACTCAGTGGGGCGGGGTTACCAGGTGCACGCCAGGGTTTCGGGTCACCAGGTGCACGTTGTTCTAAAAACTGCGGCTAAGGGGTCTAGTCCGCGGGGGGGGTGCTTAAGTGTGGGGGCCCGGGTTCGACTGGAGGTTCGGGTTGCCTGGGGGGTCTCCAGGAGGCGGTGTTGCCCCAGGGAAGGAGCCCCAAAGGGTGGGTGGGCGACCGGGGGGACGGAGGAGGTCAAGGGAGGTCAGAGTGGTGCTTCTGCTGGAGCAGCACTCTGGCCTCCCTTTTTTTTTGGCCTCCATCCCAGGGCACACAGTGACACACACAGGGAGGTCAGAGTGGTGCTTCTGCTGGAGCAGCACTCTGGCCTCCCTTTTTTTTTGGCCTCCATCCCAGGGCACACAGTGACACACACAGGGAGGTCAGAGTGGTGCTTCAAATAATGTTCCATGAGTTCAAATACAGGGGGACATGGTGGGAGACTATGGCGGGGGGAGTGACACACACTGGGGCATGGTCTGTGTATGCTGCATCCCTGGAACTTGTGATATAGACTTCCACAAGCTAAAACATGATAGACTTATGGGGATACAGTGGCACAGACTGGGGCTTTGCTGTGTGTGTGTGTGGCCTACCTTTTACTTGACACTTAATGTTCCATAAGCTCAAATACAGGGGGACATGGTGGGAGTGTATGGGGAGGACAGTGACACACACTGGGGCATGGTCTGTGTATGTTGCATCCCTGGAGCATGTGACATACACTTCCACAAGCTAAAACATGATAGACTTATGGGGATAGAGTGACACACATTGAGGCCTGCTGTCTGTCAGTGGGGCCTAGCTTTGACTTGAAACTTAATGCTCCATAAGTTCAAATACAGGGGGACATGGTGGGAGTCTATGGGGAGGACAGTGACACACACTGGGGCATGGTCTCTGTCTGTGGCATGCCTGGAGCATGTGTAATGTACACTTCCACAAGCTAAAACATGATAGACTTATGGGGATAGAGTGAAACACATTGAGGCCTGCTGTCTGTCAGTGGGGCCTAGCTTTGACTTGAAACTTAATGCTCCATAAGTTCAAATACAGGGGGACATGATGGGAGACTATGGGGCATAGAGTGGCACACACTGGGGCATGGTCTGTGTATGTTGCATCCCTGGAGCATGTGACATACACTTCCACAAGCTAAAACATGATAGTTGTGTTAGTTGTGTTGTTATTATAGTACATGATATTGGTTCCGCCCTATGCTGTTGTACCCGGACTGAGGGACCGCAGGTAAAACCTACGATGCTTGAATGTACAGATGAACGTCGTGGAATAAAGCCAGTAAAAGAAACCCTGCCCGTTCATTCCTAGTTAGGAATACAAATAAAACACAAACATAACAGTAGTGAGAGTCGATGTGGAGTCATCTCGAGCCGAGCTCTCAGCCCACCTCGGCTCCCTCGGCTGGGTTTTCCATCCCTGTCGGTGTAGCGGAGTCAGCTGGTCCCGCTGTTTTGCTCTAATCTCAGGGTATTGCGTCGATAAAAGATGTCTGGAATGCCGGAACCGATGTCCAAAAGTTGTCGTCGGCTGTACGATATGGACGCTAAACTGTTTTTAGCGAGAATACTTGAAATAAACAAGCAAATAACCACTAATTCAGCGAGACAGCGGGCTTCGCGATGTATGCGCGCCGCCATCTTGGTACACGCCCTCCCTGCGTGATTGGTGGATTTGGTAGCAGGCTAGGTTGAGTCGCTCAGACGCTGCCTTTTGATTGGTCGATTCGCACGTCCGTCTTCTTCGCTACACGTGTTGTCGGTATTGACAAACATTTCAGTGACATGCGCGCGATGCAGTGCTAATATTAGCATGTAGCCTACTTCACTGGATAAGAATACAACAATAGCATTTAGCATACTCCACCGGCTATGAATGCAACGTTAGCATGCAGCCTACTCCATTGGATAACCCTACTACGTTAACATGGAACATACTCCACTGGATATCAAAACCAAGATGGTTTTGATATCCAGATCACCAGGTGCACGCCAGGGGTTTAGGTCACCAGGTGCACATTGTGCGTGCCCCTGGTGACCCTCTGGACTTAGTCTGTGGCGAGTAGAGTAGAGTAGAGTGCTTCTCGGTCACCAGGTGCACTCAGCGGGGCGGGGTTACCATGTGCACGCAGTGGGGTGGGGTCACCAGGTGCACGCCAGGGGTTTGGGTCACCAGGTGCACGTTGTGCGTGCCCCTGGTGACCCTCTGGACTTAGTCTGTGGCGAGTAGAGGAGAGTAGAGTGCTTCTCGGTCACCAGGTGCACTCAGCGGGGCGGGGTTACCATGTGCACGCAGTGGGGTGGGGTCACCAGGTGCACGCTAAGGGGTTTGGGTCACCAGGTGCACGTTGTGTGTGCCCCTGGTGACCCTCTGGACTTAGTCTGTGGCGAGTAGAGGAGAGTAGAGTGCTTCTCGGTCACCAGGTGCACTCAGCGGGGCGGGGTTACCATGTGCACGCAGTGGGGTGGGGTCACCAGGTGCACGCTAAGGGGTTTGGGTCACCAGGTGCACGTTGTGTGTGCCCCTGGTGACCCTCTGGACTTAGTCTGTGGCGAGTAGAGTAGAGTAGAGTGCTTCTCGGTCACCAGGTGCACTCAGTGGGGCGGGGTTACCAGGTGCACGCCAGGGTTTCGGGTCACCAGGTGCACGTTGTTCTAAAAACTGCGGCTAAGGGGTCTAGTCCGCGGGGGGGGTGCTTAAGTGTGGGGGCCCGGGTTCGACTGGAGGTTCGGGTTGCCTGGGGGGTCTCCAGGAGGCGGTGTTGCCCCAGGGAAGGAGCCCCAAAGGGTGGGTGGGCGACCGGGGGGACGGAGGAGGTCAAGGGAGGTCAGAGTGGTGCTTCTGCTGGAGCAGCACTCTGGCCTCCCTTTTTTTTTGGCCTCCATCCCAGGGCACACAGTGACACACACAGGGAGGTCAGAGTGGTGCTTCTGCTGGAGCAGCACTCTGGCCTCCCTTTTTTTTTGGCCTCCATCCCAGGGCACACAGTGACACACACAGGGAGGTCAGAGTGGTGCTTCAAATAATGTTCCATGAGTTCAAATACAGGGGGACATGGTGGGAGACTATGGCGGGGGGAGTGACACACACTGGGGCATGGTCTGTGTATGCTGCATCCCTGGAACTTGTGATATAGACTTCCACAAGCTAAAACATGATAGACTTATGGGGATACAGTGGCACAGACTGGGGCTTTGCTGTGTGTGTGTGTGGCCTACCTTTTACTTGACACTTAATGTTCCATAAGCTCAAATACAGGGGGACATGGTGGGAGTGTATGGGGAGGACAGTGACACACACTGGGGCATGGTCTGTGTATGTTGCATCCCTGGAGCATGTGACATACACTTCCACAAGCTAAAACATGATAGACTTATGGGGATAGAGTGACACACATTGAGGCCTGCTGTCTGTCAGTGGGGCCTAGCTTTGACTTGAAACTTAATGCTCCATAAGTTCAAATACAGGGGGACATGGTGGGAGTCTATGGGGAGGACAGTGACACACACTGGGGCATGGTCTCTGTCTGTGGCATGCCTGGAGCATGTGTAATGTACACTTCCACAAGCTAAAACATGATAGACTTATGGGGATAGAGTGAAACACATTGAGGCCTGCTGTCTGTCAGTGGGGCCTAGCTTTGACTTGAAACTTAATGCTCCATAAGTTCAAATACAGGGGGACATGATGGGAGACTATGGGGCATAGAGTGGCACACACTGGGGCATGGTCTGTGTATGTTGCATCCCTGGAGCATGTGACATACACTTCCACAAGCTAAAACATGATAGTTGTGTTAGTTGTGTTGTTATTATAGTACATGATATTGGTTCCGCCCTATGCTGTTGTACCCGGACTGAGGGACCGCAGGTAAAACCTACGATGCTTGAATGTACAGATGAACGTCGTGGAATAAAGCCAGTAAAAGAAACCCTGCCCGTTCATTCCTAGTTAGGAATACAAATAAAACACAAACATAACAGTAGTGAGAGTCGATGTGGAGTCATCTCGAGCCGAGCTCTCAGCCCACCTCGGCTCCCTCGGCTGGGTTTTCCATCCCTGTCGGTGTAGCGGAGTCAGCTGGTCCCGCTGTTTTGCTCTAATCTCAGGGTATTGCGTCGATAAAAGATGTCTGGAATGCCGGAACCGATGTCCAAAAGTTGTCGTCGGCTGTACGATATGGACGCTAAACTGTTTTTAGCGAGAATACTTGAAATAAACAAGCAAATAACCACTAATTCAGCGAGACAGCGGGCTTCGCGATGTATGCGCGCCGCCATCTTGGTACACGCCCTCCCTGCGTGATTGGTGGATTTGGTAGCAGGCTAGGTTGAGTCGCTCAGACGCTGCCTTTTGATTGGTCGATTCGCACGTCCGTCTTCTTCGCTACACGTGTTGTCGGTATTGACAAACATTTCAGTGACATGCGCGCGATGCAGTGCTAATATTAGCATGTAGCCTACTTCACTGGATAAGAATACAACAATAGCATTTAGCATACTCCACCGGCTATGAATGCAACGTTAGCATGCAGCCTACTCCATTGGATAACCCTACTACGTTAACATGGAACATACTCCACTGGATATCAAAACCAAGATGGTTTTGATATCCAGATCACCAGGTGCACGCCAGGGGTTTAGGTCACCAGGTGCACATTGTGCGTGCCCCTGGTGACCCTCTGGACTTAGTCTGTGGCGAGTAGAGTAGAGTAGAGTGCTTCTCGGTCACCAGGTGCACTCAGCGGGGCGGGGTTACCATGTGCACGCAGTGGGGTGGGGTCACCAGGTGCACGCCAGGGGTTTGGGTCACCAGGTGCACGTTGTGCGTGCCCCTGGTGACCCTCTGGACTTAGTCTGTGGCGAGTAGAGGAGAGTAGAGTGCTTCTCGGTCACCAGGTGCACTCAGCGGGGCGGGGTTACCATGTGCACGCAGTGGGGTGGGGTCACCAGGTGCACGCTAAGGGGTTTGGGTCACCAGGTGCACGTTGTGTGTGCCCCTGGTGACCCTCTGGACTTAGTCTGTGGCGAGTAGAGGAGAGTAGAGTGCTTCTCGGTCACCAGGTGCACTCAGCGGGGCGGGGTTACCATGTGCACGCAGTGGGGTGGGGTCACCAGGTGCACGCTAAGGGGTTTGGGTCACCAGGTGCACGTTGTGTGTGCCCCTGGTGACCCTCTGGACTTAGTCTGTGGCGAGTAGAGTAGAGTAGAGTGCTTCTCGGTCACCAGGTGCACTCAGTGGGGCGGGGTTACCAGGTGCACGCCAGGGTTTCGGGTCACCAGGTGCACGTTGTTCTAAAAACTGCGGCTAAGGGGTCTAGTCCGCGGGGGGGGTGCTTAAGTGTGGGGGCCCGGGTTCGACTGGAGGTTCGGGTTGCCTGGGGGGTCTCCAGGAGGCGGTGTTGCCCCAGGGAAGGAGCCCCAAAGGGTGGGTGGGCGACCGGGGGGACGGAGGAGGTCAAGGGAGGTCAGAGTGGTGCTTCTGCTGGAGCAGCACTCTGGCCTCCCTTTTTTTTTGGCCTCCATCCCAGGGCACACAGTGACACACACAGGGAGGTCAGAGTGGTGCTTCTGCTGGAGCAGCACTCTGGCCTCCCTTTTTTTTTGGCCTCCATCCCAGGGCACACAGTGACACACACAGGGAGGTCAGAGTGGTGCTTCAAATAATGTTCCATGAGTTCAAATACAGGGGGACATGGTGGGAGACTATGGCGGGGGGAGTGACACACACTGGGGCATGGTCTGTGTATGCTGCATCCCTGGAACTTGTGATATAGACTTCCACAAGCTAAAACATGATAGACTTATGGGGATACAGTGGCACAGACTGGGGCTTTGCTGTGTGTGTGTGTGGCCTACCTTTTACTTGACACTTAATGTTCCATAAGCTCAAATACAGGGGGACATGGTGGGAGTGTATGGGGAGGACAGTGACACACACTGGGGCATGGTCTGTGTATGTTGCATCCCTGGAGCATGTGACATACACTTCCACAAGCTAAAACATGATAGACTTATGGGGATAGAGTGACACACATTGAGGCCTGCTGTCTGTCAGTGGGGCCTAGCTTTGACTTGAAACTTAATGCTCCATAAGTTCAAATACAGGGGGACATGGTGGGAGTCTATGGGGAGGACAGTGACACACACTGGGGCATGGTCTCTGTGTGTGGCATGCCTGGAAGTGGTGTAATGTACACATCCACAAGCTAAAACATGATAGACTTATGGGGATAGAGTGACACACATTGAGGCCTGCTGTCTGTCAGTGGGGCCTAGCTTTGACTTGAAACTTAATGCTCCATAAGTTCAAATACAGGGGGACATGATGGGAGACTATGGGGCATAGAGTGGCACACACTGGGGCATGGTCTGTGTATGTTGCATCCCTGGAGCATGTGACATACACTTCCACAAGCTAAAACATGATAGTTGTGTTAGTTGTGTTGTTATTATAGTACATGATATTGGTTCCGCCCTATGCTGTTGTACCCGGACTGAGGGACCGCAGGTAAAACCTACGATGCTTGAATGTACAGATGAACGTCGTGGAATAAAGCCAGTAAAAGAAACCCTGCCCGTTCATTCCTAGTTAGGAATACAAATAAAACACAAACATAACAGTAGTGAGAGTCGATGTGGAGTCATCTCGAGCCGAGCTCTCAGCCCACCTCGGCTCCCTCGGCTGGGTTTTCCATCCCTGTCGGTGTAGCGGAGTCAGCTGGTCCCGCTGTTTTGCTCTAATCTCAGGGTATTGCGTCGATAAAAGATGTCTGGAATGCCGGAACCGATGTCCAAAAGTTGTCGTCGGCTGTACGATATGGACGCTAAACTGTTTTTAGCGAGAATACTTGAAATAAACAAGCAAATAACCACTAATTCAGCGAGACAGCGGGCTTCGCGATGTATGCGCGCCGCCATCTTGGTACACGCCCTCCCTGCGTGATTGGTGAATTTGGTAGCAGGCTAGGTTGAGTCGCTCAGACGCTGCCTTTTGATTGGTCGATTCGCACGTCCGTCTTCTTCGCTACACGTGTTGTCGGTATTGACAAACATTTCAGTGACATGCGCGCGATGCAGTGCTAATATTAGCATGTAGCCTACTTCACTGGATAAGAATACAACAATAGCATTTAGCATACTCCACCGGCTATGAATGCAACGTTAGCATGCAGCCTACTCCATTGGATAACCCTACTACGTTAACATGGAACATACTCCACTGGATATCAAAACCAAGATGGTTTTGATATCCAGATCACCAGGTGCACGCCAGGGGTTTAGGTCACCAGGTGCACATTGTGCGTGCCCCTGGTGACCCTCTGGACTTAGTCTGTGGCGAGTAGAGTAGAGTAGAGTGCTTCTCGGTCACCAGGTGCACTCAGCGGGGCGGGGTTACCATGTGCACGCAGTGGGGTGGGGTCACCAGGTGCACGCCAGGGGTTTGGGTCACCAGGTGCACGTTGTGCGTGCCCCTGGTGACCCTCTGGACTTAGTCTGTGGCGAGTAGAGGAGAGTAGAGTGCTTCTCGGTCACCAGGTGCACTCAGCGGGGCGGGGTTACCATGTGCACGCAGTGGGGTGGGGTCACCAGGTGCACGCTAAGGGGTTTGGGTCACCAGGTGCACGTTGTGTGTGCCCCTGGTGACCCTCTGGACTTAGTCTGTGGCGAGTAGAGGAGAGTAGAGTGCTTCTCGGTCACCAGGTGCACTCAGCGGGGCGGGGTTACCATGTGCACGCAGTGGGGTGGGGTCACCAGGTGCACGCTAAGGGGTTTGGGTCACCAGGTGCACGTTGTGTGTGCCCCTGGTGACCCTCTGGACTTAGTCTGTGGCGAGTAGAGGAGAGTAGAGTGCTTCTCGGTCACCAGGTGCACTCAGTGGGGCGGGGTTACCAGGTGCACGCCAGGGTTTCGGGTCACCAGGTGCACGTTGTTCTAAAAACTGCGGCTAAGGGGTCTAGTCCGCGGGGGGGGGTGCTTAAGTGTGGGGGCCCGGGTTCGACTGGAGGTTCGGGTTGCCTGGGGGGTCTCCAGGAGGCGGTGTTGCCCCAGGGAAGGAGCCCCAAAGGGTGGGTGGGCGACCGGGGGGACGGAGGAGGTCAAGGGAGGTCAGAGTGGTGCTTCTGCTGGAGCACCACTCTGGCCTCCCTTTTTTTTGGGCCTCCATCCCAGGGCACACAGTGACACACACAGGGAGGTCAGAGTGGTGCTTCAAATAATGTTCCATGAGTTCAAATACAGGGGGACATGGTGGGAGACTATGGCGGGGGGAGTGACACACACTGGGGCATGGTCTGTGTATGCTGCATCCCTGGAACTTGTGATATAGACTTCCACAAGCTAAAACATGATAGACTTATGGGGATAGAGTGGCACAGACTGGGGCTTTGCTGTGTGTGTGTGTGGCCTACCTTTTACTTGACACTTAATGTTCCATAAGCTCAAATACAGGGGGACATGGTGGGAGTGTATGGGGAGGACAGTGACACACACTGGGGCATGGTCTCTGTCTGTGCCATGCCTGGAAGTGGTGTAATGTACACTTCCACAGGCTAAAACATGATAGACTTATGGGGATAGAGTGACACACATTGAGGCCTGCTGTCTGTCAGTGTGGCCTAGCTTTGACTTGAAACTTTATGCTCCATAAGTTCAAATACAGGGGGACATGGTGGGAGACTATGGGGCATAGAGTGGCACACACTGGGGCATGGTCTCTGTGTGTGGCATGCCTGGAGCATGTGATATACACTTCCACAAGCTAAAACATGATAGACTTTTGGGGATAGAGTGGCACAGACTGGGGCTTTGCTGTGTGTGTGTGGGGCCTACTTTTCACTTGACACTTAATGTTCCATAAGCTCAAATACAGGGGGACATGGAGGGAGACTATGGGGCATAGAGTGGCACACACTGGGGCATGGTCTCTGTGTGTGGCATGTCTGGAAGTGGTGTAATGTACACTTCCACAAGCTAAAACATGATAGACTTATGGGGATATAGTGGCACAGACTGGGGCTTTGCTGTCTGTGTGTGGCCTACCTTTTACTTGACACTTAATGTTCCATAAGCTCAAATACAGGGGGACATGGAGGGAGACTATGGGGCATAGAGTGGCACACACTGGGGCATGGTCTCTGTGTGTGGCATGCCTGGAGCTGGTGTAATGTACACTTCCACAAGCTAAAACATGATAGTTGTGTTAGTTGTGTTGTTATTATAGTACATGATATTGGTTCCGCCCTATGCTGTTGTACCCGGACTGAGGGACCGCAGGTAAAACCTACGATGCTTGAATGTACAGATGAACGTCGTGGAATAAAGCCAGTAAAAGAAACCCTGCCCGTTCATTCCTAGTTAGGAATACAAATAAAATACAAACATAACAGTAGTGAGAGTCGATGTGGATGTTATCTCGAGCCGAGCTCTCAGCCCACCTCGGCTCCCTCGGCTGGGTTTTCCATCCCGGTCGGTGTAGCGGAGTCAGCTGGTCCCGCTGTTTTGCTCTAATCTCAGGGTATTGCGTCGATAAAAGATGTCTGGAATGCCGGAACCGATGTCCAAAAGTTGTCGTCGGCTGTACGATATGGACGCTAAACTGTTTTTAGCGAGAATACTTGAAATAAACAAGCAAATAACCACTAATTCAGCGAGACAGCGGGCTTCGCGATGTATGCGCGCCGCCATCTTGGTACACGCCCTCCCTGCGTGATTGGTTGGATTTGGTAGCAGGCTAGGTTGAGTCGCTCAGACGCTGCCTTTTGATTGGTCGATTCGCACGTCCGTCTTCTTCGCTACACGTGTTGTCGGTATTGACAAACATTTCAGTGACATGCGCGCGATGCAGTGCTAATATTAGCATGTAGCCTACTTCACTGGATAAGAATACAACAATAGCATTTAGCATACTCCACCGGCTATGAATGCAACGTTAGCATGCAGCCTACTCCATTGGATAACCCTACTACGTTAACATGGAACATACTCCACTGGATATCAAAACCAAGATGGTTTTGATATCCAGGTCACCAGGTGCACGCCAGGGGTTTAGGTCACCAGGTGCACGTTGTGCGTGCCCCTGGTGACCCTCTGGACTTAGTCTGTGGCGAGTAGAGTAGAGTAGAGTGCTTCTCGGTCACCAGGTGCACTCAGCGGGGCGGGGTTACCATGTGCACGCAGTGGGGTGGGGTCACCAGGTGCACGCTAAGGGGTTTGGGTCACCAGGTGCACGTTGTGTGTGCCCCTGGTGACCCTCTGGACTTAGTCTGTGGCGAGTAGAGGAGAGTAGAGTGCTTCTCGGTCACCAGGTGCACTCAGCGGGGCGGGGTTACCATGTGCACGCAGTGGGGTGGGGTCACCAGGTGCACGCTAAGGGGTTTGGGTCACCAGGTGCACGTTGTGTGTGCCCCTGGTGACCCTCTGGACTTAGTCTGTGGCGAGTAGAGGAGAGTAGAGTGCTTCTCGGTCACCAGGTGCACTCAGCGGGGCGGGGTTACCATGTGCACGCAGTGGGGTGGGGTCACCAGGTGCACGCCAGGGGTTTGGGTCACCAGGTGCACGTTGTGTGTGCCCCTGGTGACCCTCTGGACTTAGTCTGTGGCGAGTAGAGGAGAGTAGAGTGCTTCTCGGTCACCAGGTGCACTCAGCGGGGCGGGGTTACCATGTGCACGCAGTGGGGTGGGGTCACCAGGTGCACGCTAAGGGGTTTGGGTCACCAGGTGCACGTTGTGTGTGCCCCTGGTGACCCTCTGGACTTAGTCTGTGGCGAGTAGAGGAGAGTAGAGTGCTTCTCGGTCACCAGGTGCACTCAGCGGGGCGGGGTTACCATGTGCACGCAGTGGGGTGGGGTCACCAGGTGCACGCCAGGGGTTTGGGTCACCAGGTGCACATTGTGCGTGCCCCTGGTGACCCTCTGGACTTAGTCTGTGGCGAGTAGAGGAGAGTAGAGTGCTTCTCGGTCACCAGGTGCACTCAGCGGGGCGGGGTTACCATGTGCACGCAGTGGGGTGGGGTCACCAGGTGCACGCTAAGGGGTTTGGGTCACCAGGTGCACGTTGTGTGTGCCCCTGGTGACCCTCTGGACTTAGTCTGTGGCGAGTAGAGGAGAGTAGAGTGCTTCTCGGTCACCAGGTGCACTCAGCGGGGCGGGGTTACCATGTGCACGCAGTGGGGTGGGGTCACCAGGTGCACGCTAAGGGGTTTGGGTCACCAGGTGCACGTTGTGTGTGCCCCTGGTGACCCTCTGGACTTAGTCTGTGGCGAGTAGAGGAGAGTAGAGTGCTTCTCGGTCACCAGGTGCACTCAGTGGGGCGGGGTTACCAGGTGCACGCCAGGGTTTCGGGTCACCAGGTGCACGTTGTTCTAAAAACTGCGGCTAAGGGGTCTAGTCCGCGGGGGGGGGTGCTTAAGTGTGGGGGCCCGGGTTCGACTGGAGGTTCGGGTTGCCTGGGGGGTCTCCAGGAGGCGGTGTTGCCCCAGGGAAGGAGCCCCAAAGGGTGGGTGGGCGACCGGGGGGACGGAGGAGGTCAAGGGAGGTCAGAGTGGTGCTTCTGCTGGAGCACCACTCTGGCCTCCCTTTTTTTTGGGCCTCCATCCCAGGGCACACAGTGACACACACAGGGAGGTCAGAGTGGTGCTTCAAATAATGTTCCATGAGTTCAAATACAGGGGGACATGGTGGGAGACTATGGCGGGGGGAGTGACACACACTGGGGCATGGTCTGTGTATGCTGCATCCCTGGAACTTGTGATATAGACTTCCACAAGCTAAAACATGATAGACTTATGGGGATAGAGTGGCACAGACTGGGGCTTTGCTGTGTGTGTGTGTGGCCTACCTTTTACTTGACACTTAATGTTCCATAAGCTCAAATACAGGGGGACATGGTGGGAGTGTATGGGGAGGACAGTGACACACACTGGGGCATGGTCTCTGTCTGTGCCATGCCTGGAAGTGGTGTAATGTACACTTCCACAGGCTAAAACATGATAGACTTATGGGGATAGAGTGACACACATTGAGGCCTGCTGTCTGTCAGTGTGGCCTAGCTTTGACTTGAAACTTTATGCTCCATAAGTTCAAATACAGGGGGACATGGTGGGAGACTATGGGGCATAGAGTGGCACACACTGGGGCATGGTCTCTGTGTGTGGCATGCCTGGAGCATGTGATATACACTTCCACAAGCTAAAACATGATAGACTTTTGGGGATAGAGTGGCACAGACTGGGGCTTTGCTGTGTGTGTGTGGGGCCTACTTTTCACTTGACACTTAATGTTCCATAAGCTCAAATACAGGGGGACATGGAGGGAGACTATGGGGCATAGAGTGGCACACACTGGGGCATGGTCTCTGTGTGTGGCATGTCTGGAAGTGGTGTAATGTACACTTCCACAAGCTAAAACATGATAGACTTATGGGGATATAGTGGCACAGACTGGGGCTTTGCTGTCTGTGTGTGGCCTACCTTTTACTTGACACTTAATGTTCCATAAGCTCAAATACAGGGGGACATGGAGGGAGACTATGGGGCATAGAGTGGCACACACTGGGGCATGGTCTCTGTGTGTGGCATGCCTGGAGCTGGTGTAATGTACACTTCCACAAGCTAAAACATGATAGTTGTGTTAGTTGTGTTGTTATTATAGTACATGATATTGGTTCCGCCCTATGCTGTTGTACCCGGACTGAGGGACCGCAGGTAAAACCTACGATGCTTGAATGTACAGATGAACGTCGTGGAATAAAGCCAGTAAAAGAAACCCTGCCCGTTCATTCCTAGTTAGGAATACAAATAAAATACAAACATAACAGTAGTGAGAGTCGATGTGGATGTTATCTCGAGCCGAGCTCTCAGCCCACCTCGGCTCCCTCGGCTGGGTTTTCCATCCCGGTCGGTGTAGCGGAGTCAGCTGGTCCCGCTGTTTTGCTCTAATCTCAGGGTATTGCGTCGATAAAAGATGTCTGGAATGCCGGAACCGATGTCCAAAAGTTGTCGTCGGCTGTACGATATGGACGCTAAACTGTTTTTAGCGAGAATACTTGAAATAAACAAGCAAATAACCACTAATTCAGCGAGACAGCGGGCTTCGCGATGTATGCGCGCCGCCATCTTGGTACACGCCCTCCCTGCGTGATTGGTTGGATTTGGTAGCAGGCTAGGTTGAGTCGCTCAGACGCTGCCTTTTGATTGGTCGATTCGCACGTCCGTCTTCTTCGCTACACGTGTTGTCGGTATTGACAAACATTTCAGTGACATGCGCGCGATGCAGTGCTAATATTAGCATGTAGCCTACTTCACTGGATAAGAATACAACAATAGCATTTAGCATACTCCACCGGCTATGAATGCAACGTTAGCATGCAGCCTACTCCATTGGATAACCCTACTACGTTCACATGGAACATACTCCACTGGATATCAAAACCAAGATGGCGGCGCGCATGCGTCGCGCGCATGTCACTGTCACTGAAATGATTGCAACCTGATGTGGTGTGTGTGGGAGGGAGCTGAGAGGGATGTAGGGTGGAGCATTACTCTCTCACACACACACACACACACACACACACACACACACACACACCACTCCCCCGACAGTGACACAGACACAGAACAAGGAAGTGTTCCCTCCCACAAGCACTTCTAGGAAAACAAAACTTACAGTATCTCTGACACTCGACGCTGCTCAGTCTGGTTGTGTGTGCAGCAACATGGCAGAGAGCATGGACTCTTTTAGCTGTCCGATCTGTCTGGATCTACTGAAGGATCCGGTGGCTATTCCCTGTGGACACAGCTACTGTATGGGCTGTATTAAGGGCTGCTGGGATCAGGATGATCAGAAGGGGGTCTACAGCTGCCCCCTATGTAAGGAAAGCTTTATCCCCAGGCCTGTTCTGAGGAAAAACACTCTGTTGGCTGAATTAGTGGAGAATCTGAAGAAGACAAGACTCCAAGCTGCTCCTCCTGCTCACTGTTATGCTGGACTTGGAGATGTGGCGTGTGATGTCTGCACTGGGAGAAAGCAGAAAGCCCTCAAGTCCTGTCTGGTGTGTCTGGCCTCTTACTGTGAGACTCACCTCCAGCCTCACTATGAATTTCCTGCCTTTAAGAAGCACAAGCTGGTCAACGCCTCCACACAACTGCAGGAGAAGATCTGCTCTCTTCATGATGAAGTGATGAAGATTTTCTGCCGTACCGACCAGCAGTGTATCTGTTATCTGTGTTCTTTAGATGAACATAAAGGCCATGACACAGTCTCAGCTGCAGCAGAAAGGACAGAGAAACAGGTAAGAAGAAGAGCTTCAGACTAGTATTACTCTGAGTATCACATACAGGACAACTATGAGTAATAAGTAAGAACCAGAGCTACTAGTTGGTGACTCTGTCTGTAAAACATCTAAAAGTAAATGTCACTGACTGATTGAATGATATTTCCAGAGATCCAAAGTCTCTTCCACATGACTGTGTTTGTGTAGGGAGAGGGTTAAGGTTGTTGATGTTCTTGTTTTACAATCTGGTTCTTATCAGACAAGTTTTAACAGGTACGATGACTCATAACAGTGTAACAGTGCTTCTCTCTCTTCTGGACTCATAACAGTGTGTAGTATACAGCAACAGTGTGTGTGTGTCTACAGCGTCAGCTGGGGATGAGTCAGCAGGAAGTCCAGCAGAGAGTCCAGAAGAGAGAGAAGCAACTGAAGGAGACCAAACAGGCTGTGGAGTCTCTCACAGTGAGTGTGTGTGTGTGTGAGTGAGTGTGTGTGTGTGTGTGTGTGTGTGTGAGTGTGTGTGTGTTTTCTTTCTTTTCTTCTTTTTGCCCAGTCACTACCCCCCATCATCAGAGGACTTAAGTACTTTGTTTGTTTTATTCATTTTAATAGTTATTACAAATATTTTCCATCTACTAGGTACCTATTTATGTTATTATTATTTATTCATTTAATTATTATTTTACATGGTCATTGATGTCCATTATGGTTTATTTGGTGTTTTTCCTGTTGTACGTGTTAAGATATATCAACTCCATCCACACACACACTATTAGTAAATAGTATATTTGAATTTAATCTGATTATTTGCTGTAATATTTGATCTGACTGTTCTGGAAGATAACATCGAAATTGTAACCAGCTTTGTATGCCTTGTTTTAACAAGGGTGATACTTTGTAGAGTATTTCATTTTCAACATCCCAAAACTGAGATGTTGTGATCTGTATGAAGGCCAACAGGCCTTTTTTAAATCGAGGGTGAGCTTCTTTTAGTAATCTGCTACACAACCAGTTTGGTAAAGTATAGTATAGTTTTTGAATGATTGAAGCTTTTAGGGAGAGGCCCGTCCTTAAATAGACTGGGTCTTTATACTGACCAGTGATAGCGAGATCAGACCCTCTTGTTGTGTGTCAGATAGTTTGTTGTTTTTGGAGGAACTTCTCCTGCCAGTAATGGATGTTTCAGTATCTCAACAAAAGTTTCATATACTTCTACTGGTATGCCATCAAAACCAGGGCTTTTTCCTGTCTGATAAGATTCAATTGCCTTAAGACGTTTGTGTGTGTGTGTGTGTGTGTGTCCTAACAGCGCTCTGCACAGACAGCAGTGGAGGACAGTGAGAGGATCTTCACGGAGCTGATCCGCTCCATTGAGAGAAGGTTGTCTGAGGTGAAGCAGCTGATCAGAGCCCAGCAGAAGGCAGCGGTGAGTCAGGCTGAAGGACTGGTGGAGAAACTGGAGCAGGAGATAGCTGAGCTGAGGAGGAGAGACGCTGAGCTGGAGCAGCTTTCACACACAGAGGATCCCATCCATTTCCTCCAGGTAACCACACTGACCCTCCATCTGCAATACTGAAACAAGATTACTGTTCAGTTATTCATTCATCCTCTGTTCTCTCTCTCTCCTTCTCTTTCTCTCTCTGTCTCTGTTTTTCTCTCTCTCTGTCTCTCTCTGCCTCTCTCTCTGTCTCTCTCTCTCCAGAGTTATCAGTCTCTCTCCAGTCCCAGTGTATGTTCAGACTTCCCCAGCATCATTGAGGGTCCTCTTCAGTTGTTTGGAGGTGTGAGTGAGGCTGTGTCTGAGCTGAGAGACAAACTAGAGGACCTCCTTAAGGGAGAATGGCCCAACATCTCAACTACAGGTGGGTTAGGTTTAGGGTTAGGGTTAGGGTTAAGGTTAAACCTTAACCCTAACCCAACATCTCAACTACAGGTGGGTTACAAACTCTACCTGCTCAACTTTCATCACCTCAACTTCAGACCAGTTACAGTTGTGGTCAGAAGTTTACATACACTTGTAAAGAACATGTATGTCATGGCAGTCTTGAGTTTCCAATCATTTCTACAACTCTTATTTTTCTTTTATGGATTGATTGGAGCACATATTTCTTTGTCACAAAAAACATTCATGAAGTTTGGTTCTTTTATGAATTTATTATGGGTTTTCTAAAAATGTGACAAAATCTGCTGGGTCAAAAATATACATACAGCAATGCTAATATTTGGTTAAATGTCCCTTGGCCATTTTCACCTCAATTAGACGCTTTTGGTAGCCATGCACAAGCTTCTGGCAAGCTTCTGGTTGAATCTTCTGACCACTCCTCTTGACAGAATCGGTGCAGTTCAACTAAATTCAGCACATTCCACTCCATGTTCTCAATGGGGTTTAAGTCAGGACTTTGTGAAAGCCATTCTAAGACCTTAATTCTCGCCTGATTTCGCCATTCCTTTACCACGTTTCTTTGTGACTCAAGACTGCCATGTTCTTTACAAGAGTTCTCTAACCCCTAACCCTAACCCAAATACTAAACCGTCAATGAAAACATCCAACCAACAACAGACCCTAACCCCTAACCCCTAACCACTAACCCAAATACTAAACCGTCAATGAAAACATCCAACCAACAACAGACCCTAACCCTAACCCCTAACCCAAATACTAAACCATCAATGAAAACATCCAACCAACAACAGACCCTAACCCTGACCCCTAACCCAAATACTAAACCCTCAATGAAAACATCCAACCAACAACAGACCCTAACCCTGACCCCTAACCCAAATACTAAACCGTCAATGAAAACATCCAACCAACAACAGACCCTAACCCCTAACCCTAACACTAAACCGTCAATGAAAACATCCAACCAACAACAGACCCTAACCCTGACCCCTAACCCAAATACTAAACGCTCAATGAAAACATCCAACCAACAACAGACCTTAACCCCTAACCCTGACCCCTAACCCAAATACTAAACGCTCAATGAAAACATCCAACCAACAACAGACCTTAACCCCTAACCCTGACCCCTAACCCAATTACTAAACCATCAATGAAAACATCCAACCAACCACAGACCCTAACCCCTAACCCTAACCCAAATACTAAACCGTCAATGAAAACATCCAACCAACAACAGACCCTAACCCTGACCCCTAACCCAAATACTAAACGCTCAATGAAAACATCCAACCAACAACAGACCTTAACCCCTAACCCTGACCCCTAACCCAATTACTAAACCATCAATGAAAACATCCAACCAACCACAGACCCTAACCCTGACCCCTAACCCAAATACTAAACCCTCAATGAAAACATCCAACCAACAACAGACCTTAACCCCTAACCCTGACCCCTAACCCAATTACTAAACCATCAATGAAAACATCCAACCAACCACAGACCCTAACCCTGACCCCAAACCCAAATACTAAACCATCAATGAAAACATCCAACCAACAACAGACCCTAACCCCTAATCCTAACCCCAACCCCAACCCGTAACCCTAACCCTAACCCTACTGACGTGCGGCCGCGTTTTCAGGGGTTTCCAAAATGTTTTGATCAATATCTCCGTGATAATTCGGCGTATAAACATGGTTTAAATATCGGTAGACTCTCAGCTTTCGATTCTGCACTCCTGTGACATGCCCTCTCACTCACAGACGGAGCTATGAGCCTCAGAACAGCTTGGTACACACCCTCCCTGCGTAATTGGTGAATTTGGTAGCAGCCTTGCTTGAGTCGCTAAGACACTGCCTTTTACCGTCGGTGATTGGTTGATTTACACGTCCATCTTCTTCGCTAAACGTGACGTCGGCATTGTCGGTATTGACAAACATTTCAGTGACAGAGACAGAAAGCAGAGAAGATGTGTTTACAAGGATCCATTAGAAGTCCTTTTTTATATTCTGTCTAGTATTTTATTCATATTGTATACCATTTCTGTGTAGCTCAGGACTTCATGAATGAATTTCAAGCACCAAAACAATTCATCCACATGGGTAAAGATATGTTTTCACATGGGATTTGAAACATTTCTGAAAAACGGATTCGAAATGTTCATGTTTAGGCCTACTTACCTCTTCACACAGTGCTCTTGGGGTAAACATCCATCACAATCAAGAAAGCTGAGTTTGTCCTGAAAATATTGATATGAAACACTTGGGTATTATTTTGTATGGAAGTGCCTTCAAATTGAGAAAGAAAAAATGTATGTAAAAATGGAGAAAATACCCCTGGTCCCCAAAGGGTTAACCTGCAAAGTGAGGCCTTCTCTTTTCCCCCCATCAGAACAATGTGGGACCTGTCCATGTTTACAACCCTTGACTGATACATGTCTCTCTCTCTCTCTCCCTCTCTCTCTCTGTCCCTCTCTCTCTGTCCCTCCCTCCCTCTCTCCCTCCCTCCCTCCCTCCCTACCTCTTCTCCCCATCCAATCTCTCTCTCTCTTTCCCTCTTTCTCTGTCTTTTTCTCTCTCTCCCTCCCTACCCCCCTCTCTCCCTCTACCTCTCTCCCACTCTCCCTATCTCTACCTCCCTTCCTGTCTCCCTAACTCTACCTCCCTCTTTCCCTCTTTCACTCGCTCTCTCTCTCTCGTCCTCACCCTCCCTCTCTCTCTCTCTCTCTCTCTCTCTCTGTCACAATCTCTCTCTCTTTCTTTCACTCCCTCCCTCCCTCCTCTTGCTCTCCCTCCGTGCCTCTCTCTCCCTCCGTGCCTCTCTCTCCTTCCCTCCTCTCTCCATCCCATCTCTCTTCCTCCCTCCCTACCTCTCTCTACTACTCTGCCTCCCTCTCTCCCTCCATCCTCTCCCTCCCTCCCTCCCCCCTCTCTCTCCCTTCCT
>NC_139654.1:4382500-4415000 GCF_951799395.1 Argentina silus | reverse complement strand
TGTCCCCTGCAGTACCGCTCCCTGCCATGGGAGGCATGGCTCTCATGAGAAGACTTCACCTGTCCCCTGCAGTACCGCTCCCTGCCATGGGAGGCATGGCTCTCATGAGAAGACTTCACCTGTCCCCTGCAGTACCTCTGACCCCAGACCCCAGACCTCCAGACCCCCAGACCCCCAGAACCCTATCCCCCAGACCTCTAGCCCTCAGATGGGGGCACCACCTGGTGGTCATTTACTAGTATTACAACAACAGAGAGATTAGAATCCAGCCAGTTAGCAATAAGCACTGAACCCTAAAAACCCAGAATTTGAACCTGAAATATTCTTTATAACATCACAGATCTTTTATAATGGAACAGTGTAATAGAACATCAGTGTAATAGAACAGTGTAATAGAACATCAGTGTAATAGAACAGTGTAATAGAACATCAGTGTAATAGAACAGTGTAATAGAACAGTGTAATAGAACATCAGTGTAATATAACATTAGTGTAATAGAACATCAGTGTAATAGAACATCAGTGTAATAGAACATTAGTGTAATAGAACAGTGTAATAGAACAATGTAATGGAACGTTAGTGTAATAGAACATCAGTGTAATAGAACATCAGTGTAATAGAACAATGTAATGGAACGTTAGTGTAATAGAACATTAGTGTAATAGAACAGTGTAATAGAACATCAGTGTAATAGAACATTAGTGTAATAGAACATCAGTGTAATAGAACATCAGTATAATAGAACATTAGTGTAATAGAACATTAGTATAATAAAACGTTAGTGTAATAGAACATTTATGTAATAGAACATTAGTGTAATAGAACATTTATGTAATAGAACAGTGTAATAGAACATTAGTATAATAGAACATTAGTGTAATAGAACATTAGTATAATAGAACATTAGTGTAATAGAACATTAGTATAATAGAACATTAGTGTAATAGAACATTAGTGTAATAGAACATCAGTGTAATAGAACATTAGTGTAATAGAACATTAGTGTAATAGAACATTAGTGTAATAGAACATTAGTGTAATAGAACATCAGTGTAATAGAACATTTATGTAATAGAACATTAGTGTAATAGAACATTAGTGTAATAGAACATTAGTATAATAAAACGTTAGTGTAATAGAACATTTATGTAATAGAACATTAGTGTAATAGAACATTTATGTAATAGAACATTAGTGTAATAGAACATTAGTATAATAGAATATTAGTATAATAGAACATTTATGTAATAGAACAGTGTAATAGAACATCAGTGTAATATAATCTTAGTATAATAGAACATTAGTATAATAGAACATCAGTGGAAACCAAAGGGGACGTTTTCTTTCCAGTGTTAACACTTCACTTAGCAACGTCATGACAACCCAAATGTGCAGACAGGCCTAGGAGACGAGTTAACCTTGACCCTAACCCTGACTCTAACCCTGACCCTGACCCTGACTCTGACCCTAACCCTAACTCTGACCCTGAACCTGACTCTGACCCTGACCCTAACCCTAACCCTGACCCTGACCCTAACCCTAAACCCTGACCCTAACCCTAGGGGATGAGTTAACTTTAACCCTAACCCTAAACCCTGACCCTAACCCTAGGGCTAGTAGAACCATGTAGTTTGGCTCTTCAAACCCACCTCCTCGTTGCTAGGCAACCCCCCCCCTTTTCCCTCCACCGTTCGTATTTTACGACATTTTTTAGAAAAAAATGTTTTATGAAACTCCTTCAAACCACACACTCTCCCCACCCCCTCGTTGCTAGGTAACCCACCATATCCCGTCCCTCTCCGACATTTTCTTTTCCTTTACGACATTCCCTCAAACACACCAACCTCCCTTATTTGACGACATTTACTATTATTATTATTATTATTATTATTATTATTATTATTATTATTATTATTATTATTATATCTTTACGACATTTACTTCTTCTTTACGAGAGAAGGGGAGACAGACACCATGGAAACCACCACCACCACCGACACCGGCGGCTCCTCTGGTACTCGTAGCGGGTCCTCTGGGACCGTCTCCCCCGGTGGTACCGTCTCCTCTACCGGCTCTGAGGCTAATGATAACGGGGCTAACTAACGAAGCTAACGAATTTACCTACCGAGTGCAGTGTTGACGGGGTGCTAAAGGCTAATGCTAACTGGCTCTAACGAACTGACCGTGTGTGTGTGTGTGTGTGGAAACGCGTCGTGTCATCATTACTCGACATTCCTTCAAACCCACCCCCTCGTTGCTAGGCAACCCCCCCCCCTTTCCCTCCACCGTTCGTATTTGTTTTGAAAAAATATTTTTACGACAGTCCTTCAAACCACACACACACTCTCCCCACCCCCTCGTTGCTAGGTAACCCACCATATCCCGTCCCTTTCCGACATTTTCTTTTCCTTTACGACATTCCCTCAAACCCACCAACTGTTCCTCGTTGCTAGACAACCCCACCCCTCCCTCATTTTACGATATCTTTTTATTATTATTATTATATCTTTACGACATTTACTTCTTCTTTGCGAGAGAAGGGGAGACAGACACCATGGAAACCACCGACACCGGCGGCTCCTCTGGTACCCGTAGCGGGTCCTCTGGGACCGTCTCCCCCGGTGGTACCGTCTCCTCTACCGGCTCCTTCGGCGGCTCTGGGACCGTCTCCGGCGGCTCCTCCGGCGGCTCTGGGACCGTCTCCGGCGGCTCCTCCGGCGGCTCTGGGACCGTCTCCTCCGGCGGCTCTGGGACCGGCTCCTCCGGCGGCTCTGGGACCGTCTCCTCCGGCGGCTCTGGGACCGGCTCCTCCGGCGGCTCTGGGACCGTCTCCGGCGGCTCCTCCGGCGGCTCTGGGACCGGCTCCTCCGGCGGCTCTGGGACCGGCTCCTCTGGCGGCTCTGGGACCCGGCTCCTCCTCTGGTACCGGTACCCGGACCTCGTTTCTGACCCGGGCCACGACGCTCAACCTCCACACCGGGAACCTCGTCAACCGGAGCCGGCTGAAGAAGAAGTGTCCGTCGTCCCCGAGTGAGGAGGTAAGAAGGGCGGGGGGGGGGGTCGGGAGGCTAGAGGCTAATGCTAACGGGGCTAACGAAGCTAACGAATTTACCTACCGAGTGCAGTGTTGACGGGGTGCTAAAGGCTAATGCTAACGGGGCTAACGAATTTACCTACCGAGTGCAGTGTTGACGGGGTGCTAAAGGCTAATGCTAACGGGGCTAACGAATTTACCTACAGAGTGCAGTGTTGACGGGGTGCTAAAGGCGAATGCTAACTGGCTCTAACGAACTGACCGTGTGTGTGTGTGTGTGTGTATTATGAATGTGATTAAATAAATACTAAATATGTCGTTTTATTGTCATTTTCTGTCTGTCTGTCTGACCTGTTGTTGCCGTTCAGCTCCAGGATTATATCCGCGCCACGCTGTCTCTGACCTGTCTGTCTCTCTATCTGACCTGTCTCTCTCTGTCTGTCTGTCTGACCTGTATGTCTTTTGTTGCCCTCCAGCTCCAGGATTGTATCCGCGCCATGCTGTCTCTGACCTGTCTGTCCCTCTGTCTTATCTGTCTGTCTATCTGTCTGTCTGTCTGTTTCTCTCTGACCTGTCTGTCTCTCCATCTGACCTGTCTGTCTGTTGTTGCCGTAGCTCCAGGACTGTATCCGCGCCACGCTGAGTGACTGGACCTCCGAGACGCCGTCGGCCGGGGAGAAGGTGAGACTCATCCCTCTCTTCTCTCCCTCCCTCCTTTCCTGTCTCTCTCTCTCTCCCTCCTTCCCTCCCTCCTTTCCTCCTGTCTCTCTCTTCTTTCCCTCCTTTCCTGTCTTCCTTCCTTCCTTCCCTCCTGTCTCTCCCTCCCTCCCTCCTGTCTCTCTCCCTCTCTCCCTCCTTCCCTCCCTCCTGTCTCTCTCCCTCTCTCCCTCCTTCCCTCCCTCCTGTCTCTCTCTCTCCCTCCTTCTCCCCTCCCTCCCTCCCTCCCTCCCTACTGTCTCTCTCTCTCTCTCCTTCTCTCCCTCATTCCCTTCCCTCCTTTCCTGTTTCCTGTCTTCTTTCCTTACTGTCGGCGGAGGAGAAGGTGAGACTCATCCCTCTCTTCCTTCCTTCCTTCCTTCCTTCCTTCCTTCCTTCCTTCCTTCCTTCCTTCCCTCCCTCCTTTCCTTCGTCTCTCTCTGGATGCTCCACACACACCCACACACGCACACCCACACACACGCGCGCCCAGAGGCGTCAATGTTTAGTGAGTCAAGTGACAATGTGTGTGTGTGTGAGAGAGAGGGAGACACACACACACACACACACACACACACACACAGACACACACACACACACACACGCGCGTCAATGTTTAGTGAGTCAAGTGACAACGTGTGTGTGTGTGTGTGTGTGGGTGCTCCTGAGACAGGGAGAGAGAGAGGGAGACACATACACACTCACATACACACACACACACACACACACACACACACAGACACACACACACTCACACAGACATACACACACACACACACACTCACACAGACATACACACACACACTCACACTGTCTGTCTGTCTGTCTCTGACCTGTCTGTCTGTCTGTCTGTCTGTCTCTGACCTGTCTGTCCCTCTGTCTGTCTGTCTGTCAGTCTCTGACCTGTCTGTCTGTCTGTCTGTTTGTCTCTGACCTGTCTGTCTCTCCATCTGACCTGTCTGTCTGTTGTTGCCGTAGCTCCAGGACTGTATCCGCGCAATGCTGAGTGACTGGTCCTCTGAGATGCCGTCGGCCGGGGAGAAGGTGAGACTCATCCCTCTCTTCTCTCCCTCCCTCCCTCCCTCCTTTCCTGTCTCTCTCTTCCTTCCCTCCTTTCTTGTCTTCCTTACTTCCTTCCCTCCTGTCTCTCCCTCCCTCCTGTCTCTCTCCCTCCCTCCTTCCCTCCCTCCTGTCTCTCTCCCTCCCTCCCTCCCTCCTTCTTTCCTTCTCTCCCTCCCTCCTGTCTCTCTCTCTCTCTCCTTCCCTCCCCCCTTCTCTCCCTCCCTCCCTCCTGTCTCTCTCTCCTTCTCTCCCTCCTGTCTCTCCCTCCTTCCCTCCCTCCTTCTCTCCCTCCTTTCCTGTCTTCCTTCCTTCCTTCCCTCCTGTCTCTCCCTCCCTCCCTCCCTCCTGTCTCTCTCCCTCTCTCCCTCCTTCCCTCCCTCCTGTCTCTCTCTCTCCCTCCCTCCCTCCTGTCTCTCTCTCTCCCTCCTTCTCCCCTCCTTCTCCCCTCCCTCCCTCCCTCCCTCCTGTCTCTCTCTCTCTCTCTCCTTCCCTTCCCTCCTTTCCTGTTTCCTCTCTTCTTTCCTTACTGTCGGCGGAGGAGAAGGTGAGACTCATCCCTCTCTTCCTTCCTTCCTTCCTTCCTTCCCTCCCTCCTTTCCTTCGTCTCTCTCTGGATGCTCCACACACACACACACACGCACACCCACACACACGCGCGCCCAGAGGCGTCAATGTTTAGTGAGTCAAGTGACAATGTGTGTGTATGTGTGTGTGAGAGAGAGGGAGACACACACACAAACACACACACACACACACACAGATAGACAGACACACTCACACAGACACACACACTCACTCACTCACACAGACACACTGTGGGAGCCTGGTCGACAGGCGCAACAGCGGGTCAACCAATGAGAATAGAAACAGGCGGAAACAGGGGTTGCGGTGAAATCAACGTAGGGTTTTATTTCTAAGGTGCGGGGAAAAGGGAGAGGCGAAAGGCAACTCAAATCTTCACCGGGTTGGCGGTTGGCGCTACGGCGCTCCGCCGGGTTCTTCTTGTCGTCAGAGAGAGAGAGAGAGAGACAGGCCAAAGTTAGTGGGATATCGGGTCCCTTTCACTGACCTCTTCCTCCGGTCGGTTGGGGGGTTCCTCTCCGTCTTCCAGGCTTTCTCTCCCGTTTGGCTTATGAGACTGGCTTAGCGGGTGTCTGGTCTCGACTCGTTCCTCCAGCCAGTCTGTCTTCAGCTTGTCCTGGGGAGTTTAAAAGGCCTCAGGATCGCCGAGCTGACTCAGCGCACCTGTGAGCGGTGAGCTGAGTCATCTGATTGGTGGCGGAGTCTCCAGGACATAGAACTGGGATAGTACCTCCCATCCAGCACGACACCCCATGGCTGCCTTTGCCTCCCCCTTGTGGCCACCAGGTGTCTCTGTGGGGCACTGCTCACCGGCTGGGCCATCACAACACACAGACACACACACACACACACTCACACACACACTCACTCACACAGACACACACAGACACACACACATGCCCAGAGGCGTCAATGTTTAGTGAGTCAAGTGACAACGTGTGTGTGTGTGTGTGTGTGTGTGTGTGTGGGTGGGTGCTCCTGAGACAGGGAGAGAGAGAGGGAGACACACACACACACTCACACATACGCACACTCACACAGACAGACACACACTCACACAGACACTCACACATACACACACATGCCCAGAGGCGTCAATGTTTAGTGAGTCAAGTGACAACGTGTGTGTGTGTGTGTGTGTGTGTGTGGGTGGGTGCTCCTGAGACAGGGAGAGAGAGAGGAAGACACACACACACTCACATACACACAGACACACACACACACACTCACACACTCACACAGACATACACACACTCACACAGACATACACAGACACACTCACACAGACACACACACAGGCAGGGAGACGGGGGGGAGGCAGGTTTGGGGGGGAGGGTTGAACAGGGAGGGAGGGAGGTTCTGCTGAGGTCAGCTAATCTCTCTCTCTTTCTCTCCCTCTCTCTAGTTCGACTAGTCTGGTCTGTCTCTAACCTGGACTGCTCCCCCCTCCCAGGCACGCCTGGCTGTCTTTCTGTAATCTGTCTGTCCTGAACCTGTCTGTCTCTCAGACCTGTCTGTCTCTCCAGGAGTCTGACGTCCTAGACTGTTCCACCCCCCAGGCGGCCGAGGCCATCACGCCTGTCTGTCTCTCTGTCTGTCTGTCTCTAACTTGTCTCTCTCTCTCTAACCTGTCTGTCTGTTTACCTGTGTCTCTCTCTCTGACCTGTCTGTCTCTCCAGGAGTCTGACGTCCTGGACTGCTCCACCCCCCATGCGGCCGAGGCCACCATCATGCTTGTCTGTCTCTCTCTCTCTGACCTGTCTGTCTCTCTCTCTCTAACCTGTCTGTCTGTTTACCTGTCTCTCTCTCACCTGTCTTTCTCTAACCTGTCTGTCTCTCCAGGAGTCTGACGTCCTGGACTGCTCCACCCCCCAGGCGGACGATACCAGCCCATGATTACACACGACGCGACCACACGTTAACACAGGCTAACAAATGACACCAGCACATGCTAACACAGGCTAACCTAGGCTAACCCACGCTAACGTTGTCGTTGCAGTCAAGCTGTTCCTGTGCGAGTCGGACCAGTCGTCCATCAGGCAGGCTGTCGACATGGGTGAGTCCTGCCTGTTTGTCTGTCTGTCTGCCTGTTTGGCTGTCTGCTTGTCTGTCTGTTTGTTTGGCTGGCTGGCTGGCTGTCTGCCTGTCTGTCTCTCTCTTTACCTGTTTGTCTCTCCCCTCCACAGCCTGTCTCACCCTCGCCCTGTCGACCAGGAGGACAACATCCCCCCCCCCCCCCACACCCAGACCCTCTCGGACCTCTAACCTGTCTTTCTCTCCCTAACCTGTCTCCCTCCCCCCCAACAGCCTGTCTCACTCTCGCCCTCTCCCAACTCGACTCGGTCATCCTGGCGCCCCCCCCCCCCCCGGGGGCCGACCACGCCCCCCAGACCCTCTCGGACCTGCAGCCGGCATGGGTTTTCTTGGAAACGCTGGTGGCGTCCGGGAAGGTGGTCGCCATCGGGACGTCGGACCTGGACAAGGGCCTCCTGGAGGAGCTGCACAACTGGGCCCAGGTGGGTGTCTGTCTGTCTTTCTCTGGCCTGTCTGTTTGTCCTGGACGGTGTGTGTGTCTGTCTGTCTGTCTCTCTCTCTCTCGCTCTATCCCTGACCTGTCTGTCTGTCCTGGACAAGGGCCTCCTGGAGGAGTTGTACGACTGGGACCAGGTGGGTGTCTGTCTGTCTGATCTGTCTGTCTGTCCTGGACAAGGGCCTCCTGGAGGAGCGCTACGACTGGGCCCAGGTGGGTGTCTGTCTCTGTCTCTGAACTGTCTGTCTGTCTGTCCTGTGCTGGGGGTATCTGTCTCTCCCTGACCTGTCTGTCTCTCTCTCCATGTCCAAGGTGAAACCCCACCAGTAACCAGGTCAAACTGAGTGCGTACGCCAACTGTCTGTCTCTCTTTCTCTCTCTCTCTTTCTCTCTGTCCCTGTCCTGTCTCTCTCTCTCTGTCCCAACCAAGCAGTTAACAGTGTCTGTCTGTCTGTCTCTCTCTCTCTGTCCCTGACCTGTCTGTCTGTCCCTGACCTGTCTCTCTCTCTCTCTCTCTCTCTCCCCCGTATCCAAGGTGAAGACCACCAGTAATCAGGTCAACCTGGCGTCCTGTTCTGTGATGCCCCCCGATCTGATGGCCTGTATGTCTCTCTGTCCCTGACCTGTCTGTCTCTCCCTGACCTGTCTCTCTCTCTTCCGTATCCAAGGTGAAGCCCACCAGTAACCAGGTCAACCTGGCGTCCTGTTCTGTGATGCCCCCCGATCTGATGGCCTGTCTGTCTCTCTGTCCCTGACCTGTCTGTCTCTCTGACCTGTCTCTCTCTCTCCCGTATCCAAGGTGAAGCCCATCAGCAACCAGGTCAACCTGGCGTCCTGTTGTGTGATGCCCCCCGATCTGACGGCATATGCCAAGCAGGCGGGGGTCCAGCTACTGACCCACAACGACCCCAAAGGTGGGTGTCTGTCTGTGATCTGTCTGTCTGTGATCAATTTGTCTGGGGGTGTCTGTCTGTCTGTCTCTCTTTCTCTCTCTCTGTCCCTGACCTGTCTGTCTCTCTCTGACCTGTCTGTCCCCCCTCTAACCTAACCTCCCTCTTCATCTGAGCTGTCTGTCTCTCTCTGACCTGTCTCTCTCTCTCCCTCCCTCTCTTTCCATGTCTGTCTCTCCCTCTAACCTGTCTCTCTCTCTCTCCCTCTCTTTCCATGTCTGTCTCTCCCTCTAACCTGTCTGTAACCTAGGTTAAAATAGCCATAAACAGATACTTGAATAAATAACAGTAAAAATATTTCTGAATAAATATTCTGACATTAGAAATAAAAGTCCATGATTTAGTCTAATAAATAGGATTAAAAATAATTCGTTTCAATATTGATTTTTACAGGAAGTTTTGTCACTTAAACTAGTCAGCCAATCAGAATGGCTGGTTGCAACTTCCTTTTTCATTGAGAATGCTAGTCAGAGACGAAGCAAGTTGAGCGAAAGCTAGTGGAACTAACCAGTGAGCAAAATAACAGCAAAACCGAGTGAAAACGTTTATTTTCTTTGATTTGAAAGTGTTTTATGTTGTATTCTGTCTGCAAAGGTAGACTGTGGTTTATTTAGACATTATATAAGAGAGTAAAACCGTGTCTTATCCGGAGCCACGCTCCCGCTGGCGAGCCTCCTACATTCTTGAGAAGAACCATCGGATCATCATCACGTTGCATCCACAAGATTCATCTACATTCTGGAGAAGAACAAGGACTCTTTCATCGGATTTGCGGTAGGACTGTGTAAAGCCTTCGTTATTTCGTTGCAAGAGGATTCGTTTGGACTTTAATTTGCGGTAAGCGTGGACTCAATGAAAACTAAGTTCGCACGTGGCATTCGCTGGACTGTTTCGCCTGGTTGCTAGCAAGGTTGAATTCGTTGACCGTTGCATACGGTCTATGATTGAATTGCATTGTTGCCTGAAAAGATTGATTAGCATTTAACTTGATACTTGATAGTTATTCACTATACGTTCATAGCCTTGATGTTAATGTTGAATGGTGAATGTTTTAATTGATGTTTGATGGTATTATTGTTATCCTACTGGTTTCATGCTAATGCCAAACTGATTTTGATTTTGTTTCTGAACTCGCTAAACATAGTAGCTCACTGGTTTATATTGCTAAAATAGGAGATTAATACTTGATACTTGATTCTAAATAGGCCTAGTGAAAATATTGATTTAATGAAGATTTAAAAGATCTTAATGATACTTAGATAGAATAATCTTATGGAAAAGTAAGATAGCCATTGAACTTAAAATAGTTAACTATTGAAATTAGAAATCAAATAGAACTTTAAAAGAAACTTTAACCGAGACTTCACTTTAGAAATATTTTCTTGAACTGAGAGACTTTGTTTTTCTTGATATTCCTTAAAGAAGAGGTTTATTATTGACCCATTTGCATTTAGATGCAATTGTTTTCAGTATTCAATGTATGTATGTGTAATGTAAACTGTCTTATGGTACCAATTTTCTACTTCTAACTTTTTCTACAAATGTGTATAAACAAGCCGGCATTTAAAACTTACTTGATGGTCTGTGGTGTGTCTGATTATTATTTTGCTATTATTACTGTTTTAACTACTACTGCTCCCTACGAGCCTAGTCACTGGTCCTAACATAGCATACTTATCTACAACTCGAGGTAAGTGTTACAGAAACAACACAGCACAAGTCCAAAATGCATGTAGGTGACTAGCAAGCTAGCTAGTTCAAGCTAAAGCTAACAATGCTACCATTGCTACCAACTGACAAAGTGTCATGCCATTATAAAGACACATTTGTTGACTATGTGTCTACTGCTGTAAAATGTAATTAAACATCACATACCCGCTTTCGAAGTCGCTGTCCTCCCAACGGGAGCCCTGCAAAAAAGAAAACAAGACCAACAACCTGTCGTAGAAACGTCTGCCCCCAGTCCACGCAAGCAAGGTTCGCGATCGTGAAGAGGAAAGCGACAGCGACTTCGAAGAGGGTATGTGACATTTAATTACATTTTACAGTAGACACATATCTCCAAAATTGTGTGTACAATGATTATTTTGCCAGTTAGAAGCAATGATAGCATTGTTAGCTGCTAGGTGGCTAAGTAACCCGTTGACAGTGTCGAAGGGCGTTGCTAAGAGTTACCTTTAGCTTGAACTAGTTAGCTTGTTAGCCACCTCCGTGCATTTTGGCAAGGCATGTACGTTTTGGATTTGTGCGATGCTGTTTTGTATTCTAGCAACACATGCTGAGTGGTTCTGTGTCATTATTGTCCTTTTGTAGAGAGGACTGACCGGGTCCAGGTGGAGGCCTTGGCTGTGCTGTTGGTGGACGTTGAGCAGGGTGTGGTCGTGGAGGATGTGCCACTCATCCTTGAGGATGTCCACGATGTGCAGAGCATCTTTGAGGTAGAACTTTGAAAAGAAAATAATTGTACGTTTGAAATTCATTATATTTCTGTGAGATTTTGAAATCTGTTTTATTTTTTAGGAGACCTCAGGTTGCTGGCAGTTGATTCCTTTCATATACAGCCCCCTGTACTGTGGGCCTGTCATGGTTAGGGTAAGAAAGACACAAACACCCAGGTCCATTCATCACTGTTACAATGTTCACTGTCTGTTTCTTCCATTACTGTCATGTATTTCAATGAAAATTGCCTTTTGCAGAATTACACTGGTCCAGTGGTTGAAGCGTGGAGCACGTTCCACTTCACCACCTCTGACTCCTACCTGCATGGACCACCCTGCAAACATGCACACACACACACACACACACATACACGCACACAGACACACACACAGACACACACACACACACACACACACACACACACAGACACACACACACACCTGAACCTAACCTTAACCTTAACCTTCAGCCCTAACCCTAACCCTGAAACTAACCCTAACCTTCACCCTAACCCTAACCCTGAACCTAACCTTAACCCTAACCCTGAACCTAACCCTGAACCTAACCCTAACCCTAATTCATACAGTAGCAGTATGATTGACTGTAGCTAGTTTATACAGTAGCAGTGTGATTGGCTGTAGCTAGTTCATACAGTAGCAGTGTGATTGACTGTAGCTAGTTCATATAGTACATCTGCTGGATGAACATAATTTAGTGTTTCCCTTCATTTCTTATGGCTGGTCATTTTTGAGTGGGGCAGTAGGGGGATAGATGAAAGGGTGGGGGGCGGAAAGTTGGGGGCTGAGGGGGTTGTGGTTGTGGGTGTGTGGGTGACTGGGTGTGTGTATGGGGATGTTTTCCATCTGCTGGATGAACATCATTTAGTGTTTCCCATTCATTTCTTATGGCTGGTCATTTTTGACGGGGAACACCACAGGTGTAACAAAGTTGACTAAACCACTCAAAATTCAATGAAAGTGGTGATCAGCAATGTTCAAATGCCTAGTGTGGAGGATATCATGAGATCTTGAGGCAATCAAATGAAAAACACAATATTTATGATTAGTTAAAGTTGTAAAACGGCCAGATTTGACACCAACACCACAGGAGGGCTATATGAACTAGCTACATTCAATAACACTGCTCCTGTATGAACTAGCTACATTCCACAACACTGCTCCTGTATGAACTAGCTACAGTCCCAATGATACACTATATGAACTAGCTACATTCAATAACACTGCTACTGTATGAACTAGCTACAGTCAATCACACTGCTACTGTATGAACTAGCTACAGTCAATCACACTGCTACTGTATAAACTAGCTACAGCCAATCACACTGCTACTGTATGAACAAGCTACAGTCAGTCACACTGCTACTGTATGAACTAGCTACAGTCAATCACACTGCTACTGTATGAACTAGTTACAGTCAATCACATTGCTACTGTATAAACTAGCTAGTCAATCACACTGCTACTGTATGAACTAGCTACAGTCAATCACACTGCTACTGTATGAACTAGCTACAGTCCCAATGCTACTGTATGAACTAGCTACAGTCAATCACACTGCTACTGTATGAACTAGCTACAGTCAATCACACTTCTACTGTATGAACTAGCTACAGTCAATCACACTGCTACTGTATGAACTAGCTACAGTCAATCACACTGCAACTGTATAAACTAGCCACAGTCAATCACAGTGCAACTGTATAAACTAGCTACAGTCAATCACACTGCAACTGTATAAACTAGCTACAGTCAATCACTCTGCTACTGTATGAACTAGCTACAGTCCCAATGCTACTGTATGAACTAGCTACAGTCAATCACACTGCTACTGTATGAACTAGCTACAGTCAATCAAACTTCTACTGTGCCGACTAACATGGGAGGAATGTAAAATGTCAACAACCTCTTAAATCACACCCATCAAAAACAGCATTTGAGGCAGCGTAGCAGGGCTAGATTTTTACAAAAAGAGTACTGGAAAATGACAGAAACAGAAGACAGAAGACATGTTAAGGTGAATCTATTTTAATCTGGTGAAGCCAAAACTCAAACCAAAGACTGGAAATCACAATTTGCAGAACTAAAAGCACTCACCAGATGCATACAAACCACCTCAAAAGGAGCGAGATGTAAAATGCACATGCTTTCAGCAAGGAGTCCATCAGCAAAGCACCTGCTGGGGGTGTGTCCCAGTCCTTTCATACTGGCCCTGCCAGTGAAGCCCATTGGCTGAAGGTGAGAGTGGATGGATTGATTGGGTTAGAGGGATGTCAATCTAACTATAGGTTCAAGCACACTAAACACACACACAGGTGCATGTCTGTGCATGGGACCTCACACTGCCCAGACCATTGCCCTCCCAAGCCACATCCTACCGGTGTTGAAAGCTGCTGCTGTGTTCACATCTACAATGACAGCCTACTATGTACTGGACTCCTATGGTTCTTTGCAATATTGCTTTAAGATCATCTTTGAGATTCAGTTTCAGAAAAACTTTATTGTCACCCACTTGGGAAATTGGTCTTGTTATTATAAAATATATGACACGTTACAGAACAAGAGGGATTGTTGCATTTGATCAGATTCATCTGGATAGGTCTGGAACAAGGTCTGGCTTCATGGGGAATAAAGATCAAAAAACAAGGCACAATTGTCTCTGAATGTTACACATCTCTACCTATGGGATGACATGACTGTAGAGAACTTTCTTCTACCTGGTCAGTGTTGTCTAAACTCAACCAATGGATTTTATATGTTTGACATTCAAGAAAAATGTGTGTAAGTGATACAGGTGTGTAAGTGATAATGAAACTATTCATTAGCATGTGTGTTTGCCATCCTCCATTGCTACAGATCTATCCAGATGAATCTGATCTAATGCAACAATCACCAGGATAGAAACAGTTAGTTAGTTAGTTAACTGTTTCTATCCTGGTGATTGCTGCAGTAGGTCGGATTCATCTGAATAGGTCTTAAACAACAAGATGGCTGACTACCCACAAAGCCATTCCCCAATCGAGGAAATTAAAGTCAGGTGTGTTGGTTATAAATTAAACTGTTATTAAATTAAACTGAATACTTATGTACTTGACATATTTCTGTATTTCAAAATGTTTAAAAAAAGTGTTTCCGCTTTGTCATTATAGGGTATTGTGTGAGGATTGATGGCAAAAACAAATAAACGTAATCAATTTTATCCACCAGGTTAAATTATTTATTTACACATGATTCTATCTTTTCACATGGTCATTTCCAGTCCATTATGGTATATTGTGTATTATTTCTGGTGTACATGCAAACAAGACATGCCTCTCTGACATGTGGAGAGTCAACATGAGGTCACACGGCTCTTTGTTTCACAAACACTTTGTTTATATGGACATCATCATCATCATCATCATCATCATCATTGTAGTAAATGAAGGAACTTGACTCCAGGGTTAGTTCAGACTAGTAGACTAGTGCTGCCTTCATCAGAATGAGAAGGAGGAGGCAGAAGGTGAGAGTTACTGTCATTACTACCAAAACACAGAGGCACTTGGGGGGAAATGAGGTTTGGTTGTTGTGGTTGGTCCATGGGAGAATAGAAGAGGGAAATAAACTATACATGTTAACATAAAGCATGATGGCCGACAGTACCAACTAGAAGAAGACTGAACTGTAAAGGAACGTAACAATCAATATAAAACAACAGAGGCTTGAATGTTACAAGTACAGGACATTATCAATACAATTACACAGTTAAATGTGTCTCCCCTCATCCTCTCTGACCACACACACACACACACACACACACACACACACACACACACACACACACACACACACACACACACAGGAGAAGGAACAACATGTGCGTTGGATAGACAGACAGGTGAAGGAATCTATGGAAAGTGAATTACAGAACATGTCCATGTTGTACTGACAGAGAAGGAGAGCTGTCTTCACATCCACTCCCTGCTATCTTACACACAGCAACGTGATCCAGCATCACAACTCAAACACCCAATCTAACCAACTCTTATATACATACAGACACTCTCTCCTGTGTTATTCTCAGAGTTCATCATCAGTCTGATTTGATCATCTAATCATTCATCTGGATTGTTTCACTGTCAAAAAAACATATAAGCTTCTACTTTTTGTCACTCTATTGCAGTCTATTTTACTATCAGATGCATTTTATTTAATTTAATATAATATAATATAATATATATATATATATATATATATATATAGTAAAAAATAATATAACTACACACAACAATCCTACACCCTACACACTGGGAGAGGGAACATCTGTACATCCAACATCTCAGTGAAAACACACCACTATCCAACTGCTTCATGTTCTGATCCGTCATCTTTGAGCCTTTGGTGTTCAGTGTGATCTCTCTGAGACTAGTTTACACAGGGTCACTGAACAGCCAAAGCTACAAACCATAAACCCTGGGTAGAGGGGCTCAGTGAATGTGGAGTGGAATGTGTGCAGGAGGGTCCGTGTGTCAGAGGAGACGCTGTAGAAGGACAGAGTGCCGGCCGGCCAGTCCAGATACACTCCTACTCTGTGGGAGCCAGAGGAGGGGACAGGTATGTCAGTGTCCTTATTATTGTGCCAGGCGGAGTAACTGTTACCAGAGCACCTCAGACTCCAGGACTTGTCATTGAATCTCAACCCACAGTCATCACCCCCTCCTCTCCTCCTGATTCCTTTATATGTCACTCCTATATAAGCCACTCCCCCACTCCACTCTACCTCCCAGTAACGGCGCCCAGTCAGACCCTCTCTACACAGCACCTGTGACCAGGAGTCAAATCTCTCTGGGTGATCAGGATACGGCTGCTTCTCTCTCCCCCGTGTCACCTTTCTGTTCTCCTCAGACAGAGAGAGGAGTCTGTGTGCTGTGTTTGGGTCCAGTGTGAGCTCACAGGCATCTGTTTGAGAGGGCAGAAATAATGATCAAAACAACACAATTGTATAACTTAGAATATTCACAATGCCATCTTGTTATTATAACATTCTTTTTTTCACTAAATATTACTTATTAATTGAAATTTTTTTACAAGGGATACAACTAATTCACATTTACTAATATTTTAGATGTACATATGAATACAATACTGGTGCTCTGTTTGAACTCTGCTGTACCCTGGTTCTTGAGTAATATCACAGTCCTATTCTCTACAGCGATGGTGACTTACATTTGATCAGCCCAGGTTTGAGCCTGCACTCTCCACCATGGTCCACACTATATCAACCACAGAAGAACCCACAGAGGTTGGATGACACACTCACAATCATGAGGAAAATAGATACAGTGCATTAATCTCATTGATATGTCCAGCCACATATTCAGCCTTTACCTGAGTGTCTGTAGTTTGCAGAGTGGATCTTTCTGTACAGCAGAGAGCAGCGCCAGTCCTGAGTCTCCTGGGTGATTGTAGCTGAGGTCCAGCTCTCTCAGGTGGGAGGGGTTAGACCTCAGAGCTGAAGCCAGAGAAACACAGCCTTCCTCTGGGACTCCACAGAATGACAACCTGGGGAAATAGTGTCACTCCATCTGATATCAAGATTCTGATTATTCCTCTCTAATGTACATGTGCAGCTTTAAATCCTCTTCATTTGGCAGTTGAAAGGCCACATGTGAATGAGGAATACAAATAAATACATGCAGCCAAACGATCACTGTGGTGCAAGAATTCATGAGTGAGAGTTATAGTTGCTCTCAACAGGGGAGCAATTAACCATGGATACATTTGTAGTCACTGGATTTCTACGTCTGGTATAATGTTGTGGGGGGACATGCAGCGTTCAGCCTGTAGAGGGAGCTACAGGACCGTGGCCGGGGTTGTGTCGGCGAGACTTTTGTTGCACACCTGCTGCGAATTAAGTCTCGCCGGCGAATGTTTAAGATGTGTGTGCTTCTGCCATTTCAGGAGGAGAGGTGAGCTGGGAACGGCGAGAGAGAGAGAACGAGAACGAACGAACCTACCTACGAACCTTGTGACGAGGCTGGAAAGCCACTTAAGAGCGTTACAAAAGACTTTATGAATAAACGGGAGCAATCCCTGATCCCTATACTGCGTCTGTATAAACGGACATTGTTACAAATGTATTTGCTTGCTATTGGGTTAGTGCAGTATTGTGTTGTCCCATGAGCTGATCTAAGGCCAGGTGGGTCAGGATTTGAATAGGGCAAACATATTCAACATATTCAACATATAAATGAGGAATACAAATAAATTCATGTAGCCAAACGATCACAGAGTGTGCAGACAGAGCAGCCCCTCTCCCACCTCACACACACACACACACACACACGCACACGCACACGCACCCGCACCCGCACACGCACACGCACACACACACACACACACACACACATTATATAGTAATTGATTGGAAGATAATGTACATTGTCTGTCTCAATTATTGAGCCTTTCTGTGAAAGTATCATTGATTCCATAGAATGATAATGTAACAGACACTTAGGAATGATGTGTCTGACAACAACAATAGTCTCAGACCTCACCTCAGTGTCTGTAGTTGACAGTGTGGACTCCCCAGTCCAGCAGAGAGCAGCTTAACCCCCCCGTCACCTAGATCATTATTACTGAGGTCCAGCTCTCTCAGGTGGCAGGAGTCTGAGCTGAGAGCTGAGGCCAACGCTTCACAGCATCTCTCTGTGAGGTGACATCCATTCATCCTGAATGAGGAATAAATACATGCAGCCAAACCATCACTTTGGTGCATTATGATAAGAATTCATAAGTGAGAGTTATAGTTGCTCTCAACAGGGGAGCCAGCAACCATGGATACATTTGTAGTGACTGGATTTCTACGTCTGGTATAATGTATTTGATAGCTATTGGGTTAGTGCAGTATTGTGGAGTCCCATGAGCTGATCTAAGGCCAGGTGGGTCAGGATTTGAGGGGAGTAAAGTTATTCAGAGAGTGAAGACAGAGTAGCCCCCCCTGCCACCAAACACACACACACACACACACACACACACACACACACACACACACACACACACACACACACACACATTATATAGTAATTGATTGGAAGATAATGTACATTGTCTGTCTCAATTATTGAGCCTTTCTGTGAAAGTATCATTGATTCCATAGAATGATAATGTAACACACTTAGGAATGATGTGTCTGACAACAAGAATAGTCTCAGACCTCACCTCAGTGTCTGTAGTTGACAGTGTGGACTCCCCAGTCCAGCAGAGAGCAGCTTCTCCCACCCGTCACCTAGATCATTATGACTGAGGTCCAGCTCTCTCAGGTGGCAGGAGTCTGAGCTGAGAGCTGAGGCCAACGCTTCACAGCATCTCACTGTGAGGTGACATCCATTCAGCCTGAATGAGGAATACGAATAAATACATGCAGCCAAACCATCACTGTGGTGCATTATGATAAGAAATCTTGAGTGAGAACTATCGTTGCTCTCAACAGGGGAGCAATTAACCATGGATACATTTGTAGTGACTGGATTTCTACGTCTGGTATAATGTATTTGCTAGCTATTGGGTTAGTGCAGTATTGTGGAGTCCCATGAGCTGATTGAAGGCCAGGTGGGTCAGGATTTGAGGAGGGCAAACATATTCAGAGATTGAAGACAGAGCAGCCCCCCTCTCACTACACACACACCACACCACACACACACACCACACACACACACACACTATAGTAATTGATTGGAAGATAATGTACATTGTCTGTCTCAATTATTGAGCCTTTCTGTGCAAGTATCATTGATTCGATAGAATGATAATGTAACATACACTTAGGAATGATGCGTCTGGCAACAAGAATAGTCTCATACCTCACCTCAGTGTCTGTAGTTGACAGTGTGGACTCCCCAGTCCAGCAGAGAGCAGCTTCTCCCCCCCGTCACCTAGATCATTATTACTGAGGTCCAGCTCTCTCAGGTGGCAGGAGTCTGAGCTGAGAGCTGAGGCCAAAGCTTCACAGCATCTCTCTGTGAGGTGACATCCATTCAGCCTGAATGAGTAATACAAATAAATACATGAAGCCAAACGATCATTGTGCTGCATTATGATAAGAATTCATGATTCAAGCCAATCACATGCAGGTTTGTAGTCATTGTATTTCTAAGTGTGGTATATGTGCTAGCTATTGGGTTTGTGCTGTGTTCTGTAGCCCCATTAGCTGATGTAAGACCAGATTGTTCAGGAATTGAGGAGAGTAACGGTATTCAGAGAGTGCCCCCCCCCCTTCACACACACACACACTCTTTGAAATTCTGCCTTTAATGATAAATAGAGCTGAATATGATTTAATTATAGCTGTACAATAATCGATTGTTGCATTGTGTGCCTTATTCCCATGATCCCTCCTTGATAGTGTGAGGGGAGACAGATTTCTCATCTGTCATTTATGATATTCTTATAATCAATATAGCCAAACAACAATCTATTTTAAATCAGTATGACCATGTCATGATGATTATATTTTGTTCAGTCATGCACTGTTCATTAATTCCTTTATGATCAGTATTGTACTCGTTTATGATTTTATGTAGTAACGGTACGAATCAAGACAGCCAGTCAGGTTGACAGCGGTTATATCTGTCCCCTGGGTTATATCTGTTGGTGGGGATGTGCTGAGTCAGCTGCAAGGCCATCCTGACCTAAAGGTCGGCCTCTTGTTATTGAACTGTGCATGTGTTGCTGTCCCTATGAAATGGTTACTCAAAAACACCCCATCTGAGATAGGTAAGACGGTATCCTTCATCGCTTTTTTTTTAAACTATGAAGACCGCTCAGATTGTGGACCTTATATTGACTTATTCATCTTTTTGGAGGGGAAAGTAGTCCTAGGTTAACGGTGCATGCACAGGATGACGGTCTGGGAGTTGACAAAAGAAAAAGGTGGAATACAAATAAAGTGGTAGGACTAGTGTTGTCACAGTGAAGAGTTTAGGAATTGATTGGAAGATCATGTAAATGTTCTGTCTCCATCATTGAGATTTGCAGTGTAAGTATCATTGACAATTTAACACACTTAGGACTGATGTGTCTGACAACAAGAATAGTCTCAGACCTCACCTCAGTGTCATTATGATAATAATTCATGAGTGAGAGTTATAGTTTCTCTCAATAGGGGAGCAAGCAACCATGGATAATTTTGTAGTGACTCGATTTCTACGTCTGGTATAATGTATTTGCTTGCTATTGGGTTAGTGCAGTATTGTGTAGTCCCATGAGCTGATCTAAGGCCAGGTGGGTCAAGATTTGAGTAGGGCAACATATTCAGAGAGTGAAGACAGAGCAGACCCCCTCCCACCACACACACACACACACACACACACACACACACACACACACACACGCACACCTACACACACTATAGGAATTGATTGGAAGATAATGTCCTTTGTCTGTCTCAATTATTGAGCCTTTCAGTGCAAGTATCATTGATTCCATAGAATGATAATGTAACTTAGGAATGATGTGTCTGACAACAAGAATAGTCTCAGACCTCACCTCAGTGTCTGTAGTTGACAGTGTGGACTCCCCAGTCCAGCACAGAGCAGCTTCACCCCCCCGTCACCTAGATCATTATTACTGAGGTCCAGCTCTCTCAGTTGGCAGGAGTCTGAGCTGAGAGCTGAGGCCAACGCTTCACAGCATCTCTCTGTGAGGTGACATCCATTCAGCCTGAATGAGGAGTACAAATAAATACATGCAGCCAATCAATCACTGTGGAGCGTTATGATAAGAATTCATGATTCAAGCCAATCGCAGGCAGGTTTGTAGTCATTGTTTTTCTAAGTGTGGTAGATTTGCTAGTTATTGGATTAGTGAATTATTGTGGAGCCCCATCAGCTGATCTAAGGCCAGATAGTTCAGGAATTGAGGAGAGTAATGGTATTCAGAGAGTGCCCCCCCCCCCCCCCCCACACACACACACACACACTGATAAATAGAGCTGAAGATGATGTGATTATAAACTGTACAATACATGATTGTTGCATTGTGTGCCTTATTCCCTTATTCCCATGCTCCCTCCTTGATAGTGTGAGGGGAGACAGATTTATCATCTGTCATTTATGATATTCTTATAATCAATATAGCCAAACAACAATCTATTTTAAATCAGTATGACCATGTCATGATGATTATATTTTGTTCAGTCATGCACTGTTCATTGATTCCTTTATGATCAGTATTGGACTCGTTTATGATTTTATGTAGTAACGGTACGAATCAAGACAGCCAGTCAGGTTGACAGCGGTTATATCTGTCCCCTGGGTTATATCTGTTGGTGGGGATGTGCTGAGTCAGCTGCAAGGCCATCCTGACCTAAAGGTCGGCATCTTGTTATTGAATTGTGCATGTGTTGCTGTCCCTATGAAATGGTTACTCAAAAACACCCCATCTGAGATAGGTAAGACGGTATCCTTCATCGCTTTTTTTCAATTATGAAGACCGCTCATATTGTGGACCTTATATTGATTTATTCATCTTTTTGTAGGGGAAAGTAGTCCTAGGTTAAGGGTGCATGCACAGGATGACGGTCTGGGAGTTGACAAAAGAAAAAGGTGGAATACAAATAAAGTGGTAGGACTAGTGTTGTCACAGTGAAGAGTTTAGGAATTGATTGGAAGATCATGTAAATGTTCTGTCTCCATCATTGAGATTTGCAGTGCAAGTATCATTGACAATTTAACACACTTAGGACTGATGTGTCTGACAACAAGAATAGTCTCAGACCTCACCTCAGTGTCATTATGATAATAATTCATGAGTGAGAGTTATATTTGCTCTCAACACGGGAGCAATTATCCATGGATACATTTGTAGTCACTGGATTTCTCCGTCTGGTATAATGTATTTGCTAGCTATTGGGTTAGTGTAGTATTGTGTGAGCTGATCTAAGGGCAGGTGGGGCAGGAATTGAGGAGGGCAAACATATTCACAGGTTGCAGACAGAGCAGCCACCCCGCCACCACACGCACGCACGCACGCACGCACGCACGCACGCACGCACGCACATTATATAGTAATTGATTGGAAGATAATGTACAGTGTCTGTCTCAATCATTGAGCCTTTCTGTGCAAGTATCATTGATTCCATAGAATGATAATGTAACAGACACTTAGGAATGATGTGTCTGACAACAAGAATAGTCTCAGACCTTACCTCAGTGTCTGTAGTTGACAGTGTGGACTCCCCAGTCCAGCAGAGAACAGCTTCACCCCCCCGTCACCTAGATCATTATGACTGAGGTACAGCTCTCTCAGGTGGCAGGAGTTTGAGATGAGAGCTGAGGCCAACGCTTCACAGCATATCTCTGTGAGGTCACATCCATTCAGCCTGAATGAGGAATAAATACAAGCATCAAATCTTTTTAACTCAGAGAAAAATGTACATATGTATTGTGTTCTATCATTTCCAGTTGCATGTCGCCGCACCTAATTACAATATAATTACATTTTCGGGATTTTAACATAGAACATGTTTTCTAATCATGTATCCATACTTTTCATGCCTTAAATGATGGATAGAGCTTTCAGTTGGAGATGAGTGGCGAGCTCCTTCCAACTGCACCAACTGTAAACTCACTGGCTAGAGAACTGACTAATTCAACTTTCACTAAAATAAAGCTGACAAAGTCATTAGCTGAACTGTGAACACAGCGAGCCATGTTATTATATATGCTACCTATGTTATTTGCTTAATGTCAGACCAAAAGTCTTCATTTGAGCCGCGGTGTGAGTATCCGTGGTAGCGCCAGTGGATTTCGATAGTCTTAAAAACGTCAGGAGTGTATTTCTCCAAACCAGTGTTCAGTACTCCGACTGGAAATGGCTCTTTCTACCTCATTATTGGGAGTCGAGACACAAAGCGACTGAACATGTTGGAGCAAGTCGTATATTTGTGTGTCAATAAAACATGAAACATAAGTGTGCAATCAATTTATGAATGACTTTTGACCATGTGATCAATAACTCAGTTTCTTCCATTTAATCCGTAAATCATAAAAAGTGATCACATACTCCATTCATCGCTCAAGTATCAATACAGTGTTTTGTCCATCTACTTACAGTGCCGTCTTAGAGGCTGTGACCACTGGCAGCAGCCTCAGAAGACCCTCTTCTGATCTGGAGTACTTCTTCAAGTCAAACACATCCAGCTCCTCTTCTGAAGTCAGCAACACAAAGACCAGAGCTGACCACTGTGCAGGTGAGAGTTGGGCTTCTGAGAGACGTCCTGAGCTCAGGTAGCTTTGGATCTCCTCCACTAGAGAATGGTCATTCATCTCATTCAGACAGTGGAACAGATTGATGCACCTCTCTGGAGAGGGATTCTTCCTGATCTTCTCCTTGATATACTTGACTGTTTCCTCATTGGTCTGAGAGCTGCTTCCTGTCTGTGTCAGAAGGCCTCGTAGGAGATCCTGATTGGACTCCAGTGAGAGGCCCAGGAGGAAGCGCAGGAACAGGTCCAGGTGACCATTCTTACTCTGTAAGGCCTGGTCCACTGCACTCTTGTGTAGGTTGATGATGGGGTTGATCAGTGGTGTGTGAATCTTTTGTTTGCGCCTGTGTGATGACCGTAGCTTCCTGGATGAGGATTTCTGTTTGACTAGTGGATTCTTATTGCTGATGTTGCATGTGAGGAACACATATAAAGCAGCTAGAAACTCCTGGATGCTCAGATGCACAAAGCTGAACACTTTGTGCAGCCCACACTCCTCTCTGAAGAGCTGAGTGCACACACCCGAGTACACTGTGGCTTCTGTGACATCAATGCCACACTCTCTCAGGTCTTCCTCATAGAAGATCAGATTGCCATTTTCCAGCTGATTGAAGGCCAGTTTTCCCAGTGACAGAATTAGCTCTTTATCCCACTGTGGATCTCTGTCATGGTCTCCAAGGTACTTCACATTCCTCTGTTGGGTCTGGAATACCAGGAAGTGTGTGTACATCTGTGTCAGAGTCTTGGGCATCTCTCCTCTCTCTGCTTCACCCAACAGTCTCTCTAGGGTAGTGGCTGAGAGCCAACAGAACACTGGTATGTGGCACATGATGTGGAGGCTCCTTGATGACTTCATGTGTGTGCTGATTCTGCTGGCCAGGTTCTCATCACTGATTCTCTTCCTGAAGTACTCCTCCTTCTGTGGGTTGTTGAACCCTCGTACCTCTGTCACCTGGTCAACACACTCAGGAGGGATCTGATTGGCTGCTGCAGGTCGGGAGGTTATCCAGAGGAGAGCAGAGGGAAGCAGATTCCCCTTGATGAGGTTTGTCAGCAGCACATCCACTGAGGTTAACTCTGTGGCATCGCAACATGTCTCGTTGTTCTTGAAGTCTAGAGGAAGTCGACACTCATCTAGACCATCAAAGATGAACAGAACTTTATACTGGTCAAAGTTGGAGATTCCGGATTCTTTTATTTCAATGAAGAAATGACCAAGAAGTTCATTCAAACTGCATTTCTTCTCTTTCATTAAATTCAGCTCCCGAAAAGGAAGTGGAAATATGAACTGCACATCCTGATTGGCTTTTCCTTCAGCCCAGTCTGTAATGAACTTTTGAGTAGAGACTGTTTTTCCAATGCCAGCGATTCCCTTTGTCAGCACATTTCTCATTGGTTTGTCTTGTCCAGGTAAAGGCTTGAAGATGTCGTTGCATTTGATTGGTGTCTCCTGTGTTGCTGGTCTCCTGGATGCTGTCTCAATCTGTCTGACCTCATGTTCGTTATTGACCTCTCCACTTCCACCCTCTGTGATGTAGACCTCTGTGTAGACCTTATCGAGAAGTATTGGGTTGCCTTGCTTTGCTATTCCCTCAAACACACACTGAAACTTCTTCTCCAGGTTGGACTTGAGTTCATGTTGGCACACCACAGCAAGCTCATCTGAATGACAAAACAATTTACAAAATATTCCTGGCACACTTTACTTTAAATTGACCCAATACCTGCAGTAACTGTAAATATATATATATATATATATGCCATTTAGCTGACGCTTTTATCCAAAGCGCCTTGCATTGCAGTGAGTGCATACATTTCAGTATATATGGTCCCAGCAGGAATCAAACCCACAACCTTAGCGTTGTTAAAGCCATGCTCTACTGACTGAGCCACAGAGGACCACATGTTGTATTAATTAACAAGTTGTTATATAGTAATTAATTATTAATTAATTATCTAGTAATTAATTACATAGTATGTCGTGTAGTTGAATGATATATTACTGCACATGTAGGAAAGAACAGTCCTTATTCCATCTGTGTTATAGGAAACTGTCCAAACCCATTACTATGCAATTATACAGAAACAACCAATCTTGTTACTGGAGTAATTACAGAGACACTAAGTTATAGAGGCAACATAACATAAACATTGACCAAATGGGGATATACATCATAATTACAGTTAGTGGTGTTTGTATTTCCAATAATATTTCAGCCCAGTACCACTTCTCTGTGAAAACACATGAGGTCTCTTACGTTTCTCCAGTGTGTCAGCGAGCTCCTTCTGGTTCATGTTCCTCAGGACGTGCAGTGTGATCTTCAGAGCCCCTTCTCTGGCACTGCTCTCCTGCTTCTCTTCTTCTTCATCATCCACCACTTCCTCTTCCTCCCCCTGACTCTCAAAGCACTCTGGGTAGTCTGGAGAAATAAGCCTCTTGAACCTCTTCAGCTCATTTCTCAGTAAAGTGATGACATTGTCTTCAAGCAACTGAAACATTTAGAATAATAAAGTGGAGTGAGATAGACAATAATGGGTAAACCTGTACACACAGTAGAGCAATTGAAACAAGAAAAAAATAACTTTCGTATGGGGATTACTTAGCCATCTTTAGACCAATTGCTCTAACATCTGTGGTCATGATGTCATTTGAACGCATCATCCTTTCTCACCTCAAATCATACACTGCCCCTCGGATGGAAACCCACCAATTTGCCTACCGTGCCAACAGGTCTGTCGAGGATGCTATCAACCTTGCCCTCTATCACATACTACAACACCTTGAGTCACCCAACACCTACGCCCACATCCTCTTCATCGATTTCAGCTCAGCCTTCAACACAATAAACCCGGTCACCCTCTTTAACAAACTGATGCACATGAACATTGACCCCAGTTTATGCCACTGGATCCAGAGCTTCTTGTAGAGAAGGCTACAGAGGGTTAAGATAAGTGGCCTCTTATCTCAACCTCTGACCCTCAGCACTGGTGCCCCCCAAGGTTGCGTCCTTTCACCCTGGCTCTTCTCCCTTTACACCAACAACATGACATCCCACCACAGCTCAGTCACTTTCTTTAAATATGCAGACGACACAACCATAACCGGACTCATAACCAACAATAACGAAGACCACTACCGCAAGCAGGTGGCCCAAGCTTTCACTTGGTGTCAAGACAACAACCTCCAGCTCAACACATCCAAAACACTAGAACTCATCATAGATTTCAGGCGCAGACCCTCCCTCAAAACACCCATTCACATCTCTGGCGAACCCATAACTGTAACAGACTCATTCAAATTTCTTGGCACACACATCAGTAATACACTCAAATGGAACATAAACACAGACCACATCATCAGCCCATCAAAAACTGTTTTTTCTGAGGCAGCTCAAGAAATTCAAAATAAAACAAAACCTCCTCCTTTAGTTTTACACAGCCATTATTGAAAGCATCCTCACCTCCTCCATAACAGTTTGGTACTGCAGCCTGGACAGTAATTCACGCAAAAAACTACAGCACATAGTCAAAAAATCATCAAAGATTATCGACTCCCCCCTCCCCACAGTCGAATCACTGTATCATAAACGCACAATCAAACGGTCACAAAAAATATTATCTGATCCCTTTCACCCCGCTCACCACCTGTTACAACTGATGCCCTCCAGGCGGCGTTACAGATCCATATCCACCAAAACAACCCACTTCAAAAACAGTTTTTTTCCCCACAGCCATAAGGACCCTTAACTCTTTGCACTAAATCACCACTGCATGTGTTAATTTGTGTATAGTGTCTGCTGTATACTGTCTGTGTATATGTCTGTATTGATTGTCTATGTTAATGTTATTGTCTTGTTAATGTTTGTGATATGACACTTGATCTGAGCTTTATAACATGCTGTACTGAAAGCAAATTCCACCAACCTTGGTTGTGTGGTCCTTAATAAATGATTTGATTTGATTTGATTTTGATTTTCAATGTCATAATTTCTATTTAGCTCACCCTGAATATGGAGGCCAGTTCACTTTGACTCTGGACAGACTGACCACTGGGAATCTCTGACTGTGGTCTCTCCACCTGGTCACTGGGGATTCTGGGTAAAAACAAAAAATAATATGTCTTTATCCAGAGAAGTGTGAATGAGGCCCAGTTTCTCAAATAGAATAACTTCAGAATGTATACCGCAAAACATAGTTCCTGGGTCAGATGAATATTACAAAAAACTAACATTGGTGGACGGTTTAGTCAGTCCAAATTAATATATTTGTTCAGTAGCTTTTAGGTTTTTAGTGGCCACCTCCCTCCAGGATCTGCTCTCCTCCATGGACACACCTTCATCAGGACATTTGAAATTCTGCCTTTAATGATAAATACGTGCTGAACTCGTAGAGCTGAAGATGATGTCATTATAAACTGTGTAATAAATAATTGTTGCATTGTGTGCCTTATTCCCATGCTCCCTCCTTGATAGTAGAACCTGAGTTCATTATAGTTTCCTCCGAGGACCTCATGAAACAAACAGGTGGCTTAGTCTAGCAGTTAGTTCATCACATCCCCCATGATACACCTACCCTTGTTTAGTAGTGACGGTTCCTTGTCTGAATTCTATTGGAAGGTCCATAGACCAGTCACTCTTCATGGACACACAGCTGGGTCCCGGTGAGGCTGGTCTCTCCTGCTGGACCCTGCATTACAAGGTGGAGTTGTGTTTTTAAATGTACCATATGAGCTGAGCTCCTAGAGCTAGTTCCACAGGAGGGTGGCATTGTGAAGGACAGAGTGTTAATGAACCTGTCTTTGTTTCATTCAGGGGATCCCCATCGCCATGGAGGGTGGGGGTGAGCTGGGAGGAGGAGAGTGGGGACGGTGTGGCCAGTCCAAATTAATATAACTGTATTATAAATAGCTTTTAGGTTTTTAGTGGCCATCTCCCTCCAGGATCCGCTCTCCTCCTCCATGGACACGCCTTCTAGTGAGTGTTGCAACACTGTCTGTTGCTCCAGTTTGCATTGAACTACAGTATATCTACATTCCTGTGTCTAACATTTGAAATTCTGCCTTTAAAAATAAATATGTGCTGAGCTCCGAGAGCTGAAGATGATGTGAATAAAAGCTGTGCAAAAAATGATTGTTGCATTGTGTGCCTTATTCCCATGCTCCCTCCTTGATAGTAGAACCTGAGTTCATTATAGTTTCCACCGAGGACCTCATGAAACAAACAGGTGGCATAGTCTAGCAGTTAGTTCATCACATCCCCCATGATACACCTACCCTTGTTTAGGAGTGACGGTTCCATGTCTGAATTCTATTGGAAGGTCCATAGACCAGTCACTCTTCATGGACACACAGCTGGGTCCCGGTGAGGCTGGTCTCTCCTGCTGGACCCTGTCAAACACAAAGACACCAACATTCTCACATTCATTAACAGTCAACAGTGAACATCACATGTTCATGAGTGTGTATCTGTGTTGTCGGACACCAATATTCTCACATGTTTAACAGAAGACAATGGATGTCATGTGTTCATACGAGTGTGTCTGTGTGGCGTCAGGATATTGACTACTAGGATTAAACCTCAAACTAACCTTTGACTAGAATGAGGAGGTCTTTCTCCGAAGTTTATTATACGTCCCATAGAGTCGTCACTCTTCATGGACACACAGCTGGGTACAGGTGAGGCTGGTCTCTCCTGCTGGACCCTGCATTACAAGGTGGAGTTGTGTTTTTAAATGTGCCATATGAGATGAGCTCCTACAGCCAGTGCCACAGGAGGGTGGCATTGTGAAGGACAGAGTGTTAATGAACCTGTCTTTGTTTCATTCAGGGGATCCCCATTACCATGGAGGGTTGGGGTGCACTGGGAGGAGGAGAGTGGGGACGGTGTGGCCAATCCAAATTAATATACAGTGGGGGAAATAATTATTTGATCCCCTGCTGATTTAGTTAGTTTGCCCGATTACAAAGAAATGAGCGGTCTATAATTTTTATGGTACTTTTATTTTAACAAATAGAGACAGAATATCAACAAAGAAATCCAGAAAAAACATGTTAAAGTTTAAAGTTATAAATTAATTTGCATTTGATCAAAGGAAATAAGTATTTGATCCCCTACAAACCAGCAAGAATTCTGGCTCATACAGACAGGTTATATGCCCATGAGGCACACAGATTACTCCTGTCACTTTAAGAAAGTACTCCTAATCTCTGCATGTTATGGGTATAAAAGACACCTGTCAATAGAATCAATCTCTTCCATTCCAACCTCTCCACCACCATGGGCAAGACCAAAGAACATTCAAAGGACATCAGGGTAAAAGTTGTAGACCTGCACAAGGCTGGAATGGGCTACAAGACCATCAGCAAGAAGCTTGGTGAGAAGGAGACAACTGTTGGTGCAATTATTAGAAAATGGAAGAAATACAAAATAACCATCAATCGCCCTCGGCCTGGAGCTCCATGCAAGAGCTCGCCTCGTGGGGTAAGGATGATCATGAGAAGGGTGAGGGATCAGCCCAGAACTACATGGGAGGAGCTTGGTAATGACCTCAAGGCAGCTGGGACCACAGTCACCAAGAAAACCATTGGTAACACACTACACCGTAACGGATTGAAATCCTGCAGTGCCCGCAAGGTCATGGAGTGGCCTAGCTAGTCTCCAGACCTTAATCCTATAGAAAATGTGTGGAGGGAGCTGAAGCTTCGAGTTGCCAAGCAAAAGCCTTGAAACCTTCAGGATTTGGAGAGGATCTGTAAAGAGGAGTGGACCAAAATCCCTCCTGAGATGTGTGCAAACCTGGTGACCAAATACAAGAAACGTCTGACTTCTGTGCTTGCCAACAAGGGTTTCTCCACCAAGTACTAAGTCATGTTTTGCTTGGGGATCAAATACTTATTTCCTTCGATCAAATGCAAATTAATTTATAACTTTATATAATATGTTTTTCTGGACTTTTTTTTTTAATATTCTGTGTCTATTTGTTAAAATAAAAGTACCATAAAAATTATAGACCGCTCATTTCTTTGTAATCGGGCAAACTAACAAAATCAGCAGGGGATCAAATAATTATGTCCCCCACTGTATATGTATAGTAAGTATCTTTTAGGTTTTTAGTGGCTATCTCCCTCCAGGATCCACTCTCCTCCTCCGTGGACACGCCTTCTAGTGAGTGTTGCAACACTGTCTGTTGCTACAGAATGCATTGAACTACAGTATATCTACATTCCTGTGTCATACATTAATCTAGTTATGAATGAAGTATGTATCATCATTATCATCATCAGAATCATCATCTTCATGTTAAATGCCCTCCAGAGACTCTTCTCTTACCCCATGGCTTCAACCTCCCCAAAGAGACTCATTTTCGAGGCAGTGGTTTCCTCCTCTCTCTCCCCAGAGAGACTCATTTTCGAGGCAGTGGTCCCCTCCTCTCTCTCCTCTCCTCAAAGAACCTTCTGCTATAAACCCAATGAACACACGCAGCACGTTAAAGGAGACTAAAGTTCAAAACCAGTGAAGTGAGAAACTTCAGTCTGGGGCTCAACAGAGGGAGGAAAGGGACATGAAAACCTGCTGATCCTGGATATACGTAATCTCTCTCTCCTGACACCAACAAGGGACACTGACAATGTCTCTGTCTGTCTGTCTGTGTCTGACTGTCTGTCTGTCTGTCTGTCTGTCTGTCTGACATTCTTCATCCTTGACTGAACTTGTTTGTCTACTGATGCACCTCCTACTTCTGTCAGCTCATGTTCAGTTCACACTCTTTACTGATGAACCAGTTTGTCCAGAAACAATGACTCCCTTGTGTTGATCTGAGAACACTGGACAGGTGTGGCGCTATTTTCCTGTATATAAAGTGTTGAGGGGTAAACAGAGCAAGTACCTTATGCTCCATTAGGCACCAAAACTACCTTCCTTCCTTGCGTGTGTGTGTGTGGGTGTGTGTGTCCACGTAGAAAATATGTAATTGTGTCATTCTAGCCCCTCTTTTTCATATATGTATATATTGCAAAAGTGATATACAGCAGCGATATACAGCAGCAAAATAGAACAGAAATCTCTCTCCCTGTGGTTTGATTTCCCTGTCAGATAAGAAGCCAGATTGTTTCACTCACATCAGCAGGTGTCCATTCCTGTTGCCAACTGTTCAGAGAATGAGGAAGGTAGTTCAACTAAAATGTGGTCATTGTAAAATAGAAGTTGGATTTTCACTTACAGGTTGAATAAATGTCAAATTAAATCAAAGATGAAAGTTAACTTTGATTACACAAGCCAACTTTTACATAAAAAACAAACCATACAGTAAACCAACTGATTGACTCTTCATAGAGGAGTGTATTCAACACTCACACAGTCTGTCTGTCAGTCTTACAGCTCTGCTGGTTGGTCAATAGTGACCTGTGTAAAGACTGTTGACTAGTCTAGACACAGTCATTATTATCTATTGTTATCTAGGGCCTCATGTAGTTGAACCTACTAGATCACAGTCAGCTGGACAAAACCAGGTTGAGGCTTCCTTAACAGGCTGGTCACAACCAGTTGGCTAGCGTACTATTTTAGGGTTCCATCATTCTGTGACGCGACACAAAGGCATGTGAGTTCATCCTAATCATATTAGACGGTGAGAAACAATGAAAAACATCAACTTACGGTTGTGATCTGTCTCCCACCTCAGTGCTCAGCTCTGCTCTCTGTCTGGCTCCTCACTGATGCAGCTCTCCCCTGGATGAACTAGTTTGATCTTGTTCTGATGCAGCACCTCCAGTTGGTATTCGGACGTGTTCAGACAAAGCCAAAGCAGTTTTTTGACAGTGTTTAAATGTCCCACAGCAGTTCAATTCTTCCACAAAAGATTGTTAGTAAGTAGAAAATGTAATAACACACACACACACACACACACACTCTTTTAGCTCACAAATACGCAATATCTTACAAGCACACACA
>NC_139654.1:4322500-4377500 GCF_951799395.1 Argentina silus | reverse complement strand
GTGTGTGTGTATGTCTCTCTCTCGTTCTGTGTGTGTGTGTGTGTGTGTGTGTGTGTGTGTGTGTGTGTGTGTGTGTGTGTGTGTGTATGTGTGTGTGTGTGTGTGTGTGTCTCTCTCTCGTTCTGTCTGTGTGTGTGTGTCTCCCTCTCCCCCTCTCCCTCCCCCCCCTCCCTCATCCCTCCATCCTCAGAGCAGGAAGAAGTTTGAGAGGGAGTGCCGCAAGGCGGAGAAGTGCCAGCTGGGCTACGAGCGACTCGGCAACGACGCTAACGCCACCAAGGCGGAAGTGGAGAAGGTCACGCTAACACGCTAATGTGCTATATGCTACAGGCTATGGGTTTTCTCATGTAAATGCTACATGCTACGTGCTACGAGGCCCTTCATCCCCCCTTTTCTCCTCTTCCCAGGTGATCCAGAAAACCCCCACCACAAACAAAACTTCCCCTCTCCTCTCTCCCCCCTTCTCCTCCCCCCTCTCTCCTCCTTTCTCTCTCCTCCCCCCCTCTCCTCTCCCTCTCCTCCACCTCCTCCTCTTCCCAGGTGACCCAGACTCGACCTCCTACGGGAACCCCCCCCCCCCCCCCACGAATAAAACTTGTCCCCCCCTCCTTTCTCCTCCCCCCTCTCCCTCTCTCCCCCCCTTATCCTTCCCCCTTTCTTCTCCTCTCCTCTCCTCTCCTTGACCTATAATAAATTACATATAGTAGCATTAGCCTTAGCATGTTTGCATCAGGGTTAGTGTGTGTCGGTGTGCCCAGCTGCTGTCCTTCAACATGCATGTTAGCATTGCCCTATGGCCCTTCCCATGTTAGCATGTTAGCGTTTGCATGTGTATGTCGGTGTACGTGTGTGTGTGTGTGTCTCTCTCTCTCAACGTGTGTGTGTGTGTGTTATGCTAATACTAATCTGTGTGTGCATGTGAATGGTCATTGTGTATGTGAATGGTCATTAGCCATTGTTGGCTAATGCCAACATGCTAAGGCTAACGGGCTAATGTGTGTGTGTCTAATCTGGTGGTGCAACGGGTCGTGTGGCAATTCAGCATTAGCATGCTAACATCCCTCCCTGGGGCATGTTGGCGTTAGCTAACGTGCTAACATGTGAATGGCCATAGGTCGATGCTAATGCTAATGTGTTATTGTGCTAGAACCTCCAGGACATGGAGGAGCTGCGGACGGTGAAGCTGGCCGAGGCGTACCGCTCCTTGGGGAAGGTGGAGCGCCGGGTCCTGCCCATCGTGGAGAAGTGCCTGGAGGGCATGGTGGCCAAAGCGGTGGACCAGCGGCGGGTGAGTTAGCATATTAGCAGCGTTGGCCTATGGCCATTCCCATAGTAGCATATTAGCATGTTACCATTCACTCTCTCATCCATCCCTTCTCCCTCCCTCCCTCCATATTAGCATCCTAAGCCCACTAGCGCTAACGGCTAACATGCTAACGCTAACCCTCCATCCCAGGACTCTCTATATATATATATGCCTAATATGCTAATGCTAACATGTTACCGCTAACACGTTAATGCTAATATGCTCACGCTAATAGGTGAACGGTAATAGGTCAATGGCCAACATGTTAATGCTAACATGCATTTCCCCTATGATGGTTTACCTGTTACCGCTAACACGTTAGCCTAACATGCTAACACGCTAACGCCTCCTGGACTCGGCCATCGTCATCGAGTCCTTCAAGTCGGGCTTCGACCCCCCCGGTGACTTCCCCTTCGAGGACTACAGCCACCATCACACAACCTCCACAACCTCCAGGACGGCTCCGACACGGCCCTCTCCACCCCCAAATCGGACTCCCTTTCTGGGAGAGAGAGGGGGTCACCCTGGAGGTCCCTTCCCTGGGGAAAGCCAAGAACAAGCTGTGGCTGTTTGGGAAGAAGCCCAAGGTGAGAGAGATGGGGCTAATGGGCGCTAATGCTAATGGAGATTTGGGTGGGGTGGTGCTAGCATGCTAGCGTGCTAAGACAGAGAGAGAGACACACACCGACTGGTAGGTTTTTCGATGGTCGTTGTCCTAACTGTGTGTGCGTGTGTGTGTGTGTGTGTGTGTGTTTGTCTCTCTCTCTGTGTGTGTGTGTGTCTGTCTCTGTGTGTGTGTGTGTGTGTGTGTGTGTGTTTGTCTCTGTGTGTGTGTGTCTTTCTCTCTGTGTGTGTGTGTGTCTCTCTCTGTCTGTTTGTGTGTTTGTGTGTGTGTGTGTGTGTGTGTGTGTGTGTGTGTGTCTGTCTGTCTGTCTGTCTGTCTGTCTGTCTGTCTGTCTGTCTGTCTGTGTGTGTGTGTGTGTGTGTGTGTGTGTGTGTGTGTGTGTGTGTGTATGTATGTATGTAGCCCCCGTCTCTGCAGGACTTCAGTCACCTCCCCCCTGAACAGAGGAGGAAGAGGCTTCAGCAGCGGTTGGACGAGCTGGGGAGAGAGTCACAGAAGGAGGTGGACCAGAGGTAACCGTGTTTTAACCGTGTTTGGACCGTAAACATGACAAAAAAAATAAAAATCACTTGACTGCAACTTGACCACAACCTTAACCTGGGCGTCACTTCACCGTAATGTGACCATAAGTCGACTGTCACTTGACCGTAACGTGACCGTCATGTAAATGTAACTTGATGATAATGTGACCGTCACTCGACCGTAATGCAACCGCAAACTCAACCACAAATGGGACCCCCTCTTCCCTCCCTCCCTCCCCCTTCCTTCCCCCTGAACAGAGGAGGACGAGCTGGGGAGAGAGTTACAGAAGAAGGTCGTTCAAAGGTAACCGTGTTTTAACCGTGTTTTTCGACCGTAAATTGAGTCTTGACCGTAACTCGACCGTAAAGTGACTGTCACTTGACCGTCACTCGACTGCAAACGCGACCCAGAACCGTAACATGACCGTCACTTGACCCTAAATTGAATCTTGACCGTAACTCGACCGCAAACAGACCCCCCCCCTCCCTCTCTCTCCCCCCCCTCAACATCTCTCTCTCCTTCCCTCCCTCCCCCCTCCTCCCCCCCCCCCCCCACAGGGACGCCCTCACCAAGATGACTAACTCTCTCCTCTCTCTCTCTCCCTCATGTAACCCTAACCCTCCCCCCTCCCCTCCCCCCCCCCCACAGGGACGCCCTCACCAAGATGACTAACTCTCTCCTCTCTCTCTCTCCCTCCTCCTGTCCCCCTCCTGGCTGGCTCTCGGAGGTGGAAGGGAAGCACGGTTCCCGTGGCGACAGGTGACCCAGCGACGCCCCACCCCCTGCCCCGCCCCTCACACACACACACACACACACACACACACACACACACGCACACGCACACGCACATACACACACACACACAGTGTGGCAACCTGATGAGGTGTGTGTGGGAGGGAGCTGAGAGGAATGTAGGGTGGAGCATTACTCTCTCTCACGCACACGCACACGCACACGCACACACACACACACACACACACACACACACACACACACACACACACACACACACACACACACACCACTCCCCGACAGTTACAGAGACACAGAACAAGGAAGTTTTCACGCCCACAAGCACAAACACTTCTAGGAAAACAAAACTTACAGAACTTAAGTTTTTTCAAAACTTATCTCTGACACTCTGCTGCTCAGTCTGGTCGTGTGTGCAGCAAAATGGCAGAGAGCATGGACTCTATTAGAAAAAACAAAACATACAGTAAACCAACTGATTGACTCTTCACAGAGGAGAGTATTCAACACTCACACAGTCTGTCTGTCAGTCTTACAGCTCTGCTGGTTGGTCAATAGTGACCTGTGTAAAGACTGTTGACTAGTCTAGACAGTCATTATTATCTATTATTATCTAGGGCCTCATGTAGTTGAACCTACTAGATCACAGTCAGCTGGACATAACCAGGTGGAGGCTTCCTTAACAGGCTGGTCACAAACAGTTGGCTAGCATAGTATTTTACGGTTCAATCATTCTGTGACGCGACACAAAGGCATGTGAGTTCATCCTAATCATATTAGACGGTGAAAAACAATGAAAAACATCAACTTACGGTTGTGATCTGTCTCCCACCTCAGTGCTCAGCTCTGCTCTCTGTCTGACTCCTCACTGATGCAGCTCTCTCCCCTGAATGAACTAGTTTGTCCACATTGTGTCACCTTTTGGGGCATGGATACTGTATGGGTGTGTGTGTGTGGGTGTGTGTGAGAGTAATGCTGTCAGACCAGTCCACCCTCCGTTCCTCTCAGCTCCCTCCCACACACACCTCATCATGTTACCACACAGTGTGTGTATGTGTGTGTGTGTGTGTGTGTGTGAGAGAGAGTGTGTGTGTGCGTGCTTGTGTATGTGCGTGCGTGTGTGTTCGTGTGTGTGTGTGTAAGACTGTGTGTGTGTGTGTCTGTGTGAGACTGTGTGTGTGTGTGTGTCTGTGTGAGACTGTGTGTGTGTGTGTATGTGTGTGTCTGTGTGAGACTCTGTGTGTGTGTGTGTGTGTGTGCGTGTGTGTGTCTGTGAGAGAGTGTTTGTGTATGTCTGTGATAATGTGTGCGTGTGTGCGTGTGTGCGTGTATACTGTATGTGTGTGTGTGTGTGTGTGTGTGTTGTGTCTCAGTTGTGTCTAGGGTAAAAGGGAAGTGCGTAACAGATTTAACCAACTGAAGGCAGGAATCTTGAGCGCGTTGGTGTGAAATAAAGGAGACCAGACAAGGATGGAGTGAACTCAAATAGTGGTATATTGTAAATAACAGGGGGGGGGGCGGGTGTACAGGCAGTGTACACACAACACAACAGACACACACAACACTAGCAGCCCACAGGCCAAGGGGACACGGGTGTTGCCAAAGAAAAGAAAGTAACACAAATCTAGGAGAGTTAGGAGAGGCTACTAACTGACCCTCACTAAACATCCACAACTCAAAATACTGCCTCCCTGACTACCTAAACTACTCTAACCAAGGACATCAAAATGTACATGGTTGGCAACCACCCCTTTCCTAGTGTATCTAGACAACAGTTCCACCTACGTGTGAGAGTGTAGAGGCCTCTGTCTTACCTGCCCCGGGGCCTGGACCATACACACATCTACTACACACACACAATCAAGGTAGGGGGAAACAAGTGTCAGTGGGGCTAAGAACATCAACGTGTCACAACACAGCTTGAGCTCATGAAGAGAGCAGCTCACATGTTGCCACACAGTGTGTGTGTGTGTGTGTGTGTGTGTGTGGTTGTGTGTGTGTGGTTGTGGTTGTACGGTGGTCTGTCTCCCACCTCAGTGCTCAGCTCTGCTCTCTGTCTGGCTCCTCACTGATGCAGCTCTCCCCTGGATGAACTAGTTTGTCCACATTGTGTCACCTTCTGGGGCACGGATGCACCTCCTACATCAACTTCTCTCCAGTTGGTATTTTGTTGATGACGATCAAACATATTTCAGACACTCTTCTTCCTTGTATGAACCTGTTTGTTCACATTGGATCACCTGATGACGCACATATGGGGCACAGATTCACCTGCTGGAGTGTGCGTGTGTGTGTGTGTGTGTGTGTGTGTGTGTGTGTGTGTGTGTGAAAGAGTGTGCGTGTGTGTCTATATGAGACTTAGGGCTTAGGGTTAGGGTCAGGGTTAGGGTTAGTGTCGTAGCCATTTTGATATTTTGACATTAATATGCATAATCATGCCCTTAAGAATAATATTCTTATATATATATATAAATATATATATTAATATTAATATATAGTTGTTCTATAATTATTCTTTGGTACGATTTTGAATGTATATGACTGTTTACTCTTAGTTTTATGGTAAAGATGGAATATACGTCACTGGTAGGCCTTTGGGTTGAATGGGAATTATTTTTCGAAAGAAAGTGTCGGAAGTGTGTTTGAAAGGGACCACCTGTTCACTCGATCCACGGCCTTAATTTGGATTTTAAGAAACTTTGGATGGCCGCTACAGTGTGTGTGTGTGTGTGTGTGTGTGTGTGTGTGTGAGAGTAATGCTCCACCCTACATTCCACAGCAGAGTGTCAGAGATATTGTACGTTTTGTTTTCCTAGAAGTGTTTGTGCTTGCGGGCGGGAACATTTCCTTGTTCTGTGTCTCTGTCACTGTCGGGGGAGTGGTGTGTGTGTGCATGTGTGTGTGTGTGTGTGTGTGTGTGTGTGTGTGTGTGTGCATGCATGTATGTGTGTGTGAGAGTAATGCTCCACCCTACATTCCTCCCAGCTCCCTCTCATGCTCCTCCTTGTCTCCCTCCCTCCTTCCCTCTCTCTCTCGCCACTCAACGTCAAAACACATCAAAACAATGTCTCTCTCTCTCTCTCTCTCTCCCCCTCCGTCCCTCCCTCCCCCCCTCCCCTCCTTCTCTCTGTCTCTCTCTTTCTCCTCCCCTCCTCTCCTCCCTCTCCCCCTCTCAACCCCCTCCCTCCTTCCCTCCTCTCCTCCCTCTCCCCCCCCTCCCTCTCTCCCCCCTCTCCCTCTGTCTCCTCCTTTCCTCCCCCCCTCCCTCTCCTCCTTCTCACCCTCCCTCCTTCCCTCTCTCTCTCTCTCAGTCAGAAAAAAACAACACAACAACGTAATAACGCACACACACACACACACACACACACACACTCTTTTAGCAGACAGCTTTTTTACCAGACAGCTCACACATATACGCAATATCTTACAAGTACACACGTACACAAGTACACATGTACATCCGAAAAGAAAGAAAACACACACACACACACAGCATGCACGCCACACACACACACACACAGCATGCACGCCACACACACACACACACACATACACACACACATACACACACACGCACGCCACGCACACACGCACGCACACACATACACGCCACACACACACACACACACACACACACACACACACACACACACACGCGCCCCCCCCCCCCCAACACACATACACACACACACACACACACACACAGTGACTGTCAGAGTCAGGGTCAGAGATCAGTCCATCCACCCAGATCAGTCCAGATCAGTCCAGGGTGTATGCTGTGTTTAGGTGCTTGTGCAACGCAGGGGAGGACTCCTGGGTCTGCGGTTGTTGGGCAGTCATGAGGGGCGGTTCTGTAAAGAATAAAAGGTTTGAGTACGCGGCTAACACATTGGTACTTGTAGTGTATTTTGCTCTGACCAGAAGAAGGCCTGATGTGTTATGAATAAGCATACAGTGTTGTGCCCAATGGAAGATGCAGCATGCAGTTGGCCACTGTAGATTGAGGAGACGGTACGGGATGGTACGGGAGAGATAGTGCTGGGAATAGCTTTATTTGGTTAAGGCTATGAACATCACCACCGTATAGGTTGAAAATGTCTAGAATAATGAAGACCTGGGAATTCCATGCCCAAATCTGGAAGATAGTACATGCTGTTCTGTAAGATAAGGCATGCTGTACTGTATATAAGACTGAACAGCTAGACTAGAAGGGTGTGTGTGTGTGTGAGAGAGTGTGTGCGTGTGTGCGCGTGTGTCTGTGTGAGACTGTGCGTGTGTGCGTGTGTCTGTGTGTGTGTGTGTGAGACTGTGTGTGTGTAAGTGTGTGTGTGTGTGTGTGTTAGAGTGTGTGTGTGTGTGTGTGTGTGTGTGCGTGTGTGTGCGTGTGTTTCTTCCCCTCTGGAATGAAAAACACTCCAGAAACTCTACTGCCCTCTCCTGTCTGTTGTGTGTAATTGTAATTGCTGTGTGTTTAAAACCTTTAAAAACTCCCCAAACTCTGCAATTGAAAGCACCCACACGCCACAAATGTAATCTAAGTACCTATAATATAACATTGGTAAATTTTTACATTTACTGAAAGCTGTTTCCTCCAAAAAACACATATACAGATTTGCAAAAGCAGGGGCACATTTTTTGCCCATGGCCGTTCCGTGAATCTGGAGGTAATGTTTATTGTTGAATTCAAAATCATTTCTCCTTCAACTCAACTCCAATAAATCTAAAATGGCATTATCTGGGCGGGTAGGGTCATTATCTGGGCGGGTAGGGTCAGGGTCAGGGTCAGGGTCAGGGTCAGGGTCAGGGTAGGGTCAGGGAATTTATTAAATACAATCCCAACAGCCTGTAAACCCAGAGTCGTCTCCATGTTGGTAGAAAAATAATTGATGTCTATTGTAAATTAAAAGGCCTCTCTCTGTGTTTTTAGACCCTTCAACTTCTGTATGAAATCATAAGTGTCTTTTCCATAACTTTTATGTTTCTGTGAGAGAGGGTTAATAAAGAAGTCAATCAATTCTGCAACTCGGTACGATTCTGAGCCACAGTCACTCACCGCCGGCCGACCGCATGGAACCTCGAAGGGAACAGTCCACTTTTCTGGAGCTTTACGGACGTTGGGAAGTAGATCAAATCATCTTGGTCTGGGTGTATCTGGACCTAACAGATAAGACATTTGTTTAATTGTAATCAAATTGGTTTGATATAACCCAATCACTATGCCCTTAATCATATCCTGAGTTTCTGATTGGATGGAGTGAGGTAATGAAGCATTATGGTTCTCATTACTAAGCTGTCTGTTAGCCTCTAAAAGATAACGGGCTCTGTCCATAATCACAATCTGAGACCCTTTGTCTGCTGGTTTTATTACAATGGTCTGATTTCCACTCAACTGCTGGAGAGCATGTCATTGTTGTTTGGTTAGATTCAAATTTGTGGCTGGTTTGGGCCTATGTTTTAAGAAAGAATTCAAATCATTCCTAGTAAGAGATTGTATTGAACCAGAGACTGATTCTAATTTGGGATCCCAGGTAGAGGGATTTGTGAAAGATATATGAGGGAAATCAGTCTCATAATTAAAATGATCTAATCATTTTTAGGGTTAGGGTCAGGGTCAGGTTCAGGGTCAGGGATAGGGTCAGGGTTAGGCTCAGGGTCAGGGATAGGGTTAAGGACAAGGTTAGGGTTAGGGTTAGGGTTAGGATTAGGGTTAGGGTCAGGGAGAGGGTTAGGGTCAGGGTTAGGGTTAGCGTTAGGGTTAGAGTTTGGGTCAGTGTCAGGGACAAGGTTAGGGTTAGGGTTATAGTCAGAGTTAGAGTTAGGGTCAGGGTCAGGGTCAGGGTTAGGGACAGGGACAGGGTCAGGGTTAGGGTTAGGGTTAGAGTTTGGGTCAGGGTCAGGGTCAGGGTCAGAGTCAGAGTCAGAGTCAGAGGTAGGGTTAGGGTCAGGGTCAGTCAGGGTTAGGGTTAGAGTTTGGGTCAGGGTCAGGGTCAGGGTTAGAGTTAGGGTCAGGGTCAGAGTTAGGGTCAGGGTCAGGGTCAGGGTTAGGGTCAGGGTCAGAGTCAGGGTCAGGGTCAGGGTCAGGGTTTTGGTTAGAGTTAGAGTTAGGGTTAGGGTCAGAGTCAGGGTCAGAGTTAGAGTTAGGGTTAGAGTCAGGGTTAGGGTTAGGGTTAGAGTTAGAGTTAGGGTTAGGGTTAGAGTTAGGGTCAGGGTCAGGGTTAACTCGTCTCCTAGGCCTGTCTGCACATCTGGGTTGTCATGACGTTGCTAAGGGAAGTGTTAACACCGGAAAGAAAACGTCCCCTTTGGTTTCCACTGATGTTCTATTATACTAATGTTCTATTACACTGTTCTATTACACTAATGTTCTATTACACTGTTCTATTACACTAATGTTCTATTACACTAATGTTCTATTATACTAATGTTCTATTACACTAATGTTCTATTACACTGATGTTCTATTACACTGTTCTATTATACTGTTCTATTACACTGTTCTATTACACTAATGTTCTATTACACTGTTCTATTACACTAATGTTCTATTACACTGTTCTATTATACTAATGTTCTATTACACTGTTCTATTACACTGTTCTACTACACTAATGTTCTATTACACTGTTCTATTACACTAATGTTCTATTACACTGTTCTATTACACTAATGTTATATTATACTAATGTTCTATTACACTGTTCTATTACACTAATGTTCTATTACACTAATGTTCTATTACACTAATGTTCTATTACACTAACGTTCCATTACATTGTTCTATTACACTGTTCTATTACACTAACATTCCATTACACTGTTCTATTACACTAATGTTCTATTACACTGTTCTATTACAATGATGTTCTATTACACTAATGTTCTATTATACTAATGTTCTATTACACTGATGTTCCATTATACTAATGTTCTATTACACTGTTCTATTACACTGTTCTATTACACTAATGTTCTATTACACTAATGTTCTATTACACTCTTCTATTACACTAATGTTCTATTACACTAATGTTCTATTACACTGTTCTATTACACTGATGTTCTATTACACTAATGTTCTATTACACTAATGTTCTATTACACTGTTCTATTATACTAATGTTCTATTACACTGTTCTATTACACTAATGCTCTACTACACTGTTTTATTACACTAATGTTCTATTACACTGATGTTCTATTACACTGTTCTATTACACTAATGTTCTATTACACTGTTCTATTACACTAATGTTCTATTACACTAATGTTCTATTACACTGATGTTCTATTACACTAATGTTCTATTACACTAATGTTCTATTACACTGTTCTATTACACTAATGTTCTATTACACTAATGTTCTATTACACTAATGTTCTATTACACTGATGTTCTATTACACTAATGCTCTATTACACTGATGTTCTATTACACTGATGTTCTATTACACTGATGTTCTATTACACTGTTCCATTATAAAAGATCTGTGATGTTATAAAGAATATTTCAGGTTCAAATTCTGTGTTATTAGGATACAGTGGAAAGAGAGGGAACCAAGACAGACAGTGAAACCAAGTAACAGTTTTCCTTCCTTCTGAAACCTGACACCTCCTCAGAATTGTAGTGATTTCATTGGATCAGAGATCCGTTGTTGTCGTGACTACCTTGAGGGTGGCGGGGGCATCAACTGTGGGAAATAAACCAACCTTAATAAACTACTACTCATCAACGGTGTGTTTTTGCCAGACAACTATTGTACATTTCTGAACGAGAATGGGCATCCAATATGATCAAATGGCCAGCTCACATCTATCTGCCTTTTGATGTGAAGTTGAACACACACATACTCCAACCACACACACCACACACACACACACCCTATGGCTTATGTGAAGTTGTCAACCCACCCAGAAGGGCAAAATACATGCTTGTTGCTAACTGGCTGGATTCTAATCTCTCTGTTGTTGTAATACTAGTACATGACCACCAGGTGGTGCCCCCATCTGAGGGTTAGAAGTCTGGGGATAGAGGTCTGGGGGACAGAGGTCTGGGGGACAGAGGTCTGGGGGCTAGGGGTCTGGGGGTTATGGGTCTGGGGGCTAGGGGTCTGGGGGCTAGAGGTCTGGGGGCTAGGGGTCTGGGGGTTATGGGTCTGGGGGTTATGGGTCTGGGGGCTAGAGGTCTGGGGGCTAGGGGTCTGGGGGCTACGGGTCTGGGGGTCAGAGGTACTGCAGGGGACAGGTGAAGTCTTCTCATGAGAGCCATGCCTCCCATGGCAGGGAGCGGTACTGCAGGGGACAGGTGACGTCTTCTCATGAGAGCCATGCCTCCCATGGCAGGGAGCAGTACTGCAGGGGACAGGTGAAGTCTTCTCATGAGAGCCATGCCTCCCATGGCAGGGAGCGGTACTGCAGGGGACAGGTGACATCTTCTCATGAGAGCCATGCCTCCCATGGCAGGGAGCGGTACTGCAGGGGACAGGTGAAGTCTTCTCATGAGAGCCAAGCCTCCCATGGCAGGGAGCGGTACTGCAGGGGACAGGTGACGTCTTCTCATGAGAGCCATGCCTCCCATGGCAGGGAGCGGTACTGCAGGGGACAGGTGAAGTCTTCTCATGAGAGCCATGCCTCCCATGGCAGGGAGCGGTACTGCAGTGGACAGGTGAAGTCTTCTCATGAGAGCCATGCCTCCCATGGCAGGGAGAGGTACTGCAGGAGACAGGTGAAGTCTTCTCATGAGAGCCATGCCTCCCATGGCAGGGAGAGGTACTGCAGGAGACAGGTGAAGTCTTCTCATGAGAGCCACGCCTCCCATGGCAGGGAGCGGTACTGCAGGGGACAGGTGAAGTCTTCTCATGAGAGCCACGCCTCCCATGGCAGGGAGCGGTACTGCAGGGGACAGGTGAAGTCTTCTCATGAGAGCCACGCCTCCCATGGCAGGGAGCGGTACTGCAGGGGACAGGTGAAGTCTTCTCATGAGAGCCATGCCTCCCACAGCCCACAGACAGAGAGGGGAAAAGCAGCCTGCACCTTGGCTGCCCCTCACAATGTCACATGATGCATAGATATTACTGTACTAGATGATTACTATATAAAAATGAAGGAATACATGGAAAGTGAAATTCAGAACATGTACAGCGCCTTCTGAAGGTATTCAGACCCCTTCACTTTTTACACATTTTCTTGTGTTATAGACTCAATTTAAAATGGATTCAATTAAAATAATTTGCCATCAATCCACACACAATACCCCAGAATGACAAAGCGAAAACACCATTTTTGAAATTTCTTCATTTATTAAAACTGAAATACAGAAATACCTCATGTACAGAAGTATTCAGACCTTTTGCTATGACACTCTTAAAATGAGCTAAAATGCAAAAATGTCATCAACAAGTCACTCAATAAGTTGAATAAAGTCTATCTTAATCCAAGGATAATAGTTCATGTCATTTTGGATTAAATATCTTTGTTTTTATGGGGTCTCAGATTTGCATAGGAATCAATTACACACTGTGTAGATTAGGATGTTCTGAAGACACTGTCCATGTTGTACTGACAGAGAAGGAGAGCTGTCTTCACATCCACTCCCTGCTATCGTACACACAGCAACGTAATCCAGCATCACAACTCAAACACCCAATCTAACCAACTCTTATATACATCCAGACACTCTCTCCTGTGTTATTCTCAGAGTTCATCATCAGTCTGATTTGATCATCTAATCATTCATCTGGATTGTCAGATGCATTTCCATCAAAAACAAACAAACATATATAAACAAATATATACATATTTTCTGTACCTGTAGTCTATTTCACTATCAGATGCATTTTTTAATAATTATATATATATATATATATATATATATATATATATATATATATATACACAGTAAGAAATAATATAACTACACACAACACACAACACCCTACACACTGGGAGAGAGAACATCTGTACCTCCAACATCTCAGTGAAAACACACCACTATCCAACTGCATCATGTTCTGATCCGTTATCTTTGAGCCTTTGGTGTTCAGTGTGATCTCCCTGAGACTAGTTTACACAGGGTCACTGAACAGTCATAGTCCCAAAGATAAAACCCTGGGTAGAGCGGCTCAGTGAATGTGGAGTGGAATGTGTGCAGGAGGGTCCGTGTGTCAGAGGAGACCCTGTAGAAGGACAGAGTGCCGGCCGGCCAGTCCAGATACACTCCTACTCTGTGGGAGCCAGAGGAGGGGACAGGTATGTCAGTGTACTTATTATTGTGCAAGGCGGAGTAACTGTTATCAGAGCACCTCAGACTCCAGGACTTGTCATTGTATCCCAACACACAGTCTTTACCCCCTCCTCTCCTGCTGATTCCTTTATATGTCACTCCTATACCAGCCTCTCTCCCACTCCACTCTACCTCCCAGTAACAGCGCCCAGTCAGACCCTCTCTACACAGCACCTGTAGACAGCGCTCAAATCTCTCTGGGTGATCAGGATACGGCTGCTCCTCTGTCCCCCGTGTCACCTTTCTGTTCTCCTCAGACAGAGAGTGGTGTCTGTGTGCTGTGTTTGGGTCCAGTGTGAGCTCACAGGCATCTGATTGAGAGGTCAAAAATAATCATCAAATCAATACAATTGAATAAATTACAATATTCACAATGTGATCTTGTTAGGGAAACATTCTTTTCACATAATATTACTTATTAATTAAAAATGTTTTATAAGGGATACAACGAATTCACATTTACTAATATTTTAGATTTACATATGAATACAATACTGGTGCTCTGTTTGAACTCTGCTGTACCCTGGTTCTTGAGTAATATCACAGTCCTATTCTCTACAGCGGTGGTGACTTACATTTGATCAGCCCAGGTTTGAGCCTGCACTCTCCACCATGGTCCACACTATATCAACCACAGAAGAACACACAGAGGTTGGATGACACACTTACAATCATGAGGAAAATAGATACAGTGCAATAATCTCATTGATACGTCCAGCCACATATTCAGCCTTTACCTGAATGTCTGTAGGTTACAGAGTGGATCTTTCTGTACAGCAGAGAGCAGCGCCAGTCCTGAGTCTCCTGGGTGATTGTAGCTGAGGTCCAGCTCTCTCAGGTGGGAGGGGTTAGACCTCAGAGCTGAAGCCAGAGAAACACAGCCTTCCTCTGGGACTCCACAGAATGACAACCTGGGGAAATAGTGTCACTCCATCTGATATCAAGAATCTGATTATTCCTCTCTAATGTACATGTGCAGCTTTAAATCCTCTTCATTTGTCAGTTGAAAGGCCACATGTGAATGAGGAATACAAATAAATACATGCAGCCAAACAATCACAGTGCGTGCAGACAGAGCAGCCACCCCTCCCACCTCACACACACACACACACACACACACACACACACACACACACACACACACACACATGCATACATACACACATGCACACATACACACACTATAGTAATTGATTGGAAGATAATGTACATTGTCTGTCTCAATTATTGAGCCTTTCAGTGCAAGTATCATTGATTGCAAAGAACGATAATGTAACAGACACTTCGGAATGATGTGTCTGACAACAAGAATAGTCTGAGACCTCACCTCAGTGTCTGTAGTTGACAGTGTGGACTCCCCAGTCCAGCAGAGAGCAGCTTCACCCCCCAGTCACCTAGATCATTATTACTGAGGTCCAGCTCTCTCAGATGGCAGGAGTCTGACCTGAGAGCTGAGGCCAACGCTTCACAGCATCTCACTGTGAGGTGACATCCATTCAGCCTGAATGAGGAATACAAATAAATACATGCAGCCAAATGATCACTGTGGTGCATTATGATAAGAATTCATGAGTGAGAGTTATAGTTGCTCTCAACAGGGAAGAAATTAACTATGGATACATTTGTAGTGACTGGATGTCTATTTCTAGTATAATGTATTTTCTAGCTATTGGGTTAGTGCAGTATTGTGTAGTCCCATGAGCTGATCTAAGGCCAGGTGGGTCAGGATTTGATGAGAGTAAAGTTATTCAGAGAGTGAAGACAGAGTAGCCCTCCCTACCACCACACACACACACACACACACACACACACACACACACACACACACACACACACACACGTTATATAGTAATTGATTGGAAGATAATGTACATTGTCTGTCTCAATAATTGAGCCTTTCTGTTGAAGTATCATTGATTCCATTGAATTATAATGTAACACAGTTAGGAATGATGTGTCTGACGACAAGAATAGTCTGAGACCTCACCTCAGTGTCTGTAGTTGACAGTGTGGACTCCCCAGTCCAGCAGAGAGCAGCTTCACCCCCACGTCACCTAGTTCATTATGACTGAGGTCCAGCTCTCTCAGGTGGCAGGAGTCTGAGCTGAGAGCTGAGGCCAACGCTTCACAGCATCTCTCTGTGAGGTGACATCCATTCAGCCTGAATGAGGAATAAATACAAGCATCAAGTCTTTTTAACTCAGAGAAAAATGTACATATGTGATGTGTTCTATCATTTCCAGTTGCATGTCGCCGCACCTAATTACAATATAATGACATTTTCGGGATTTTAACATAGAACAACATTTTTTCTAATCATTTCACTTCATTTTAAAGGTGAAATGATCATGTATCCATACTTTTCATGCCTTAAATAATGGATAGAGCTTTCAGTAGGAGATGAGTGGCGAGCTCCTTCCAACTGCACCAATTGTAACTGGCTAGAGAACTGACTAATTCCACTTTCACTAAAATAAAGCTGACAAACTCATGAACTGTGAACACAGCCAGCCATGTTATTATATATGCTACCTATGATATTTGCTTCATGTCAGACCAAAAGTCTTCATTTGAGCCGCAGTGTGAGTATCCGTGGTAGCGCTGTAGTAGTAAGTGATCACGTACTCCATTCATCGCTCAAGTATCAATACAGTGTTTTGTCCATCTACTTACAGTGCCGTCTTAGAGGCTGTGACCACTGGCAGCAGCCTCAGAAGACCTTCTTCTGATCTGGAGTACTTCTTCAGGTCAAACACATCCAGCTCCTCTTCTGAAGTCAGCAACACAAAGACCAGAGCTGACCACTGTGCAGGTGAGAGTTGGGCTTCTGAGAGACGTCCTGAGCTCAGGTAGCTTTGTATCTCCTCCATTAGAGAATGGTCATTCATCTCATTCAGACAGTGGAACAGATTGATGCACCTCTCTGGAGAGGGATTCTCCCTGATCTTCTCCTTGATATACTTGACTGTTTCCTCATTGGTCTGTGAGCTGCTTCCTGTCTGTGTAAGAAGGCCTCGTAGGAGATTCTGATTGGACTCCAGTGAGAGGCCCAGGAGGAAGCGCAGGAACAGGTCCAGGTGACCATTCTTACTCTGTAAGGCCTTGTCCACTGCACTCTTGTGTAAGTCGACCAGAGGTTTGGGTCTGATTGATGACCATAGCTTCCTGGATGAGGATTTCTGTTTGACCAGTGGATTCTCATTGCTGATGTTGAATGTGAGGAACACATATAAAGCAGCTAGAAACTCCTGGATGCTCAGATGCACAAAGCTGAACACTTTGTGCAGCCCATACTCCTCTCTGAAGACCTGAGTGCACACTCCCGAGTACACTGAGGCTTTTGTGATATCAATGCCACACTCTCTCAAGTCTTCCTCATAGAAGATCAGATTGCCACTTTCCAGCTGTTTGAAGGCCAGTTTTCCCAGTGACAGAATTAGTTCTTTATCCCACTGTGGATCTCTGTCATGGACTTCAAGGTACTTCACATTCCTCTGTTTGGTCTGAAATACCAGGAAGTGTGTGTACATCTGTGTCAGGGTCTTGGGCATCTCTCCTCTCTCTGCTCCACCCAACAATCTCTCTAGGGTAGTGGCTGAGAGCCAACAGAACACTGGTATGTGGCACATGATGTGCAGGCTCCTTGATGACTTCATGTGTGTGTTGATTCTGCTGGCCAGGTTCTCATCACTGATTCTCTTCCTGAAGTACTCCTCCTTCTGTGGGTTGTTGAACCCTCGTACCTCTGTCACCTGGTCAACACACTCAGGAGGGATCTGATTGGCTGCTGCAGGTCGGGAGGTTATCCAGAGGAGAGCAGAGGGAAGCAGATTCCCCTTGATGAGGTTTGTCAGCAGCACGTCCACTGAGGTTGACTCTGTGGCATCACAACATGTCTCATTGTTCTGGAAGTCTAGAGGAAGTCGACACTCATCCAGACCATCAAAGATGAACAGAACTTTATACTTGTCAAAGTTGGAGATTCCTGATTCTTTTATTTCAATGAAGAAATGACCAAGAAGTTCATTCAAACTGCATTTCTTCTGTTTCATTAAATTCAGCTCCCGAAAAGGAAGTGGAAATATGAACTGGACATCCTGATTGGCTTTTCCTTCAGCCCAGTCCGTAATGAACTTCTGAGTAGACACTGTTTTTCCAATGCCAGCGACTCCCTTTGTCAGCACATTTCTCATTGGTTTGTCTTGTCCAGGTAAAGGCTTGAAGATGTCGTTGCATTTGATTGGTGTCTCCTGTGTTGCTGGTCTCCTGGATGCTGTCTCAATCTGTCTGACCTCATGTTCGTTATTGACCTCTCCACTTCCACCCTCTGTGATGTAGACCTCTGTGTAGACCTTATCGAGAAGTATTGGGTTGCCTTGCTTAGCTATTCCCTCAAACACACACTGAAACTTCTTCTTCAGGGTGGACTTGAGTTCTTGTTGGAACACCACAGCAAGCTCATCTGAATGACAAAACAATAAAAATATTCCTGGCACACTTTACATTAAGTTGACACAGTACCTGCAGTAACTGTAAATATATACAGTGGGGGAAATAATTATTTGATCCCCTGCTGATTTTGTTAGTTTGCCTGATTACAAAGAAATGAGCGGTCTATAATTTTTATGGTACTTTTATTTTAACAAATAGAGACAGAATATCAACAAAGAAGTCCAGAAAAAAGACATTATATAAAGTTATAAATTCATTTGCATTTGATCGAAGGAAATAAGTATTTGATCCCCAAGCAAAACATGACTTAGTACTTGGTGGAGAAACCCTTGTTGGCAAACACAGAAGTCAGACGTTTCTTGTAGTTGGTCACCAGGTTTGCACACATCTCAGGAGGGATTTTGGTTCACTCCTCTTTACAGATCCTCTCCAAATCCTGAAGGTTTCAAGGCTTTTGCTTGGCAACTCGAAGCTTCAGCTCCCTCCACCAATTTTCTATAGGATTAAGGTCGAGAGACTAGCTAGGCCACTCCATGACCTTAGTGTGCTTCTTGTTGAGCCACTCCTTTGTTGCCTTGGCTGTATGTTTTGGGTCATTGTCATGCTGGAAGACCCATCCACGACCCATCCTCAGTGCTCTGGCTGAGGGAAGGAGGTTCTCGTCCAAGATCTTACGGTACATGGCCCCGTCCATTGGCCCCTCAATGCAGTGAAGTCGTCCTGTACCCTTAGCAGAGAAACAACCCCAAAGCATAATGTTTCCACCTCCCTGTTTGACGGTTGGGATGGTGTTCTTGGGATTGTAGCATTCAGCATTTCTCTCCCTCCAAACACGACAAGTCGAATTTATGCCAAAGAGTTCAATTTTGGTCTCGTCTGACCACATCACCTTCTCCCAAGCCTTATCTGAATCATTTAGGTGTTCATCTGCAAACTTCAGATGGGCCTGTACATGTGCCTTCTTGAGCAGGGGGACCTTGCGGGCACTGCAGGATTTCAATCCGTTACGGTGTAGTGTGTTACCAATGGTTTTCTTGGTGACTGTGGTCCCAGCTGCCTTGAGATCATTACCAAGCTCCTCCCGTGTAGTTCTTGGCTGATCCCTCACCCTTCTCATGATCATCCTTACCTCACGAGGCGAGATCTTGCATGGAGCTCCAGGCCGAAGGTGATTGATGGTTATTTTGTATTTCTTCCATTTTCTAATAATTGCACCAACAGTTGTCTCCTTCTCACCAAGCTTCTTGCTGATGGTCTTGTAGCTCATTCCATCCTTGTGCAGGTCTACAACTCTTACCCTGATGTCATTTGAATGTTCTTTGGCTTGCCCATGGTGGTGGAGAGGTTGGAATGGAAGAGATTTATTTCTTTTGACAGGTGTCTTTCATACCCATAACAAGCAGAGATTAGGAGTACTTTCTTAAAGTGACAGGATTAATCTGTGTGCCTCATGGGCATATCATGACTTGTGACCAAGATGGCGGCGCGCATGCATCGCGACGCTCAGTGTCTCTCCAGAGTTTGCGAACTAGTAGTTATTTGCTTGTTTATCTTAAGTATTCTCGCTAAAAACAGTTTAGCGTTCATATCGTACAGCCGACAAGAACTTCTGGACATCGGTTCCGGCACTCCAGTCATCTTTATCGACGATATACCCGAGATTAGCAAAACAGCGGGTCCAGCTAACTCCGCTACACCGAACGGAAGAGGCCCCAGACCGGCTCGGAAACGAAAACACAGGCGAGGGAGCCGAGGTGGGCTGAGAGCTAGGCTAAAGCTAACTCCACACCGACTCTCACTACCTAGCCTTTTCCTTGCAAATGTTCGTTCCCTGGCAAACAAGATGGATGAACTGCGGCTGCGGATCACCACCCACAAATGGATTATGGACTGTAATATCATGGTTTTCACTGAAACCTGGCTCAACAGCGAGGTTCCCGACAACGCTATCGAGCTAGCAGGGCGCTGCGTTCTCCGAGCAGACAGAACAGCAGGCGACTCCGGTAAGACCAGAGGTGGAGGTTTGTGCATTTATGTTAACAAGACGTGGTGCACGGACACTACCATCACCGAGAGTCACTGCTCAGCTAACCTGGAGTTTCTCATGGTTAAGTGTAGACCTTTCTATCTGCCCAGAGAGTTCACGTCTACTGTTATCACGGCAGCCTATATCCCCCCGGATGCTAATGCTAAGATTGCTATGAAAGAACTGTATGCTGCCATTAGCAAACAACAGACTCTGCATCCCGAGGCAGCCTTCATTGTCGCGGGTGACTTCAATCACTCCAACTTAAAGACTGTACTGCCCAAATTCCACCGAAATGTCTCTTGCCCCACCAGAGGAGACAGGACATTGGACCAAGTATACACCAGCATGGCTGATGCGTACAAAGCCGTTCCCCTCCCCCACCTAGGTCAATCAGACCACCTCTCATTGTTCCTACTGCCCAAGTACTCAGCACTCATCAAACGAGTGAAACCTACAGTGAGGACAGTCAAGGTCTGGCCAGAGGGAGCTGACTCAGCGCTCCAGCAGCGTTTTGGAAACACTGACTGGGGTGTGTTTGCCACTCAGGCCACCCATGACTCCCACACGGACATTAATTCATATGCCTCATCTGTTTTGGACTACATCAATTCCAACATCAGCAGTGTCACCACACTCAAGCGGATCACCACTTTCCCTAATCAGAAGCCATGGATGAACAGTGAGGTCCGAATCCTGCTGAAGGCACGTGACACTGCCTTCAGATCAGGGGATGCTCGGGCCTATAGCTCATCCAGGGCTAATCTGCAGAGGGGCATCAAAAAGGCCAAGCACAACCACAAGCTGAGGATAGAGGATCACTTCAGAAACAACTCTGACCCCCGACGCATGTGGCAGGGCATCCAGGCCATCACTGACTACAAACCATCTAACACCTCACCCCTCTCCGTTGACGCCTCCCTCCCTGATGAGCTGAACCACTTCTACGGCCGCTTTGACAGGGACAACAAGGAGGTGGCCATCAAGGCTGTGCTCCCTGCGGATCACCAGCCCCTCACTCTATCCCCCACCGACGTGTGTGCGGCACTGAGCAGGACTAACGCACGCAAGGCTGCTGGTCCTGATGGGATCCCCGGACGTGTCCTCAGGGCCTGCGCTGTGCAGCTGACTAAGGTTTGGACTGACATATTCAACCTGTCCCTAGCCCAAGCAGCTGTCCCCGCGTGCTTCAAAACCACCACCATCGTGCCGGTGCCAAAACACTCCACTGCAACGAGCTTAAATGACTTCCGACCAGTGGCACTCACGCCCATCATCATGAAGTGCTTCGAGAGGCTGGTCTTAGCTCAACTCAAGACCTGCCTACCACCCACACTGGACCCCTTTCAATTCGCCTACCGGCAGAACAGGAGTACAGAGGATGCCATTTCAACGGCACTTCACTCCGCCCTGTCCCACCTCGACAAGACTAACTCTTATGTGAGAATGCTGTTTATTGACTTCAGCTCAGCATTCAACACCATCATCCCCTCCAAACTGATCTCCAAACTCAGGCAACTGGGCATCAACCCCTCCCTCTGCAACTGGATTCTAGACTTCCTGACCAACAGGCCGCAGTCTGTTAGGCTTCACAACCACACCTCCTCAACCCTCACCCTGAACACCGGCGTTCCACAAGGCTGTGTGCTGAGCCCCCTCCTTTACTCCCTCTTCACCTACGACTGCACACCTGTACATGGCTCAAACACCATTGTTAAGTTTGCAGACGACACAACGGTGATCGGTCTCATCAGCAACAACGATGAGTCGGCCTACAGGGAGGAGGTCCAGCACCTAACAGTGTGGTGCAACGACAATAACCTGGCTCTCAACACCAAGAAGACCAAAGAACTCATTGTGGACTTCAGGAAGTCTAAAGCTGGCGCACACACCCCCATCCTCATCAACGGGACTGAGGTGGAGCGAGTCACCAGCTTCAAGTTTCTGGGTGTCCACATCTCTGAGGACCTCTCCTGGACCCTCAACACCTCCACCCTGATAAAGAAGGCTCACCAGCGTCTCTTCTTCCTGAGGAGACTAAAGAAGGTCCATCTATCTCCTCAGATCCTGGTGAACTTCTACCGCTGCACCATCGAGAGTATCCTTACCAACTGTGTCACAGTATGGTATGGCAACTGCTCGGCATCGGACCGGAAAGCACTGCAGAGGGTGGTGAAAACTGCCCAACGCATCACCGGTTCCTCACTCCCCTCCATCGAGGCTGTCCAGGGCAAACGATGCTTGCGTAAGGCACGCAGCATCGTCAAGGACATCTCTCACCCCAACCATAGACTTTTCACCCCACTCCCCTCCGGGAGGCGCTACAGGTCTCTCCGCACCCGAACCAGTAGGTTCAGAGGCAGCTTCTTCCCTGCGGCTGTCACCCTGCTGAACACGAACACTACACCTACCTGACAACCTACTACCCCCGCAACCCCCCCCCCCCCCCCCACCCGGACAATTGCACTATTGCACTATTACTCCCCTCCCCTGCTCTTACTCTTACTCAATACCACTGCTCTTCTGTACATACCTGTCCATACTGTTCATACTGTTCATAATGCACATATCCTATATTTTCTTTAATACTACTGCACATACTGTACATACTTGTTTATACTGTTTATACGGCATTCCATATTTATATTTATTCTGCATCTACCTCATGTTACTGTTAATACTGTTAATACATATATACTGCTAGACTGCATTACCCATACAGCTCATATGCTGCTACACAGCTCATACTGTAACTATTTACTGTAACTATTTATTCTGCTATAATGCTACTGCTACTCACATACTGCTATACTGCACTGCTATATATACTGCTTATACTATACTATATTATACTGCACTACTACTGATCATATATTGCACTACCTGTAAATACTGTTCATTGCACTTTCTGCTATTTTGCACTTCTGGTTAGACGCTAACTGCATTTCGTTGTCTCTGTACTTGTACTCTGCACAATGACAATAAAGTTGAATCTAATCTAATCTAATAACCGGTCTGTATGAGCCAGAATTCTTGCTGGTTTGTAGGGGATCAAATACTTATTTCCTTCGATCAAATGCAAATTAATTTATAACTTTATATAATGTGTTTTTTCTGGACTTCTTTGTTGATATTCTATCTCTATTTGTTAAAATAAAAGTACCATAAAAATTATAGACCGATCATCTCTTTGTAATAAGGCAAACTAACAAAATCAGCAGGGGATCAAATAATTATTTCCCCCACTGTATATATATATGCCATTTAGCTGACGCTTTTATCCAAAGCGACTTGCATTGCAGTGAATGCATACATTTCAGTATAAATGGTCCCAGCAGGAATCAAACCCACAACTTAAGCATTGTTAAAGCCATGCTCTACCGACTGAGCCACAGAGGACCACATGTTGTATTAATTAACAAGTTGTTATATAGTAATTAATTATTCATTATTTATATAGTAATTAATTACAAAGTATGTAGTATAGTTGAATGATATATTACTACACGTGTAGTAAAGAACAGTCCTTATTCCATCTGTGTTATAGTAAATTATCCAACCCTGTTACTCTGCAATTATACAGAAACAAACAATCTTGTTAAAGGAGTAATTACAGAGTAATTACACTAAGTTAGAGGCAACATCATATAAAGAGTGACCAAATAGATACATATACAGTTGTGGTCAGAAGTTTACATACACTTGTAAATAACATGTATGTCATGGCAGTCTTGAGTTTCCAATCATTTCTACAACTCTTATTTTTCTGTGATGGATTGATTGGAGCACATACTTCTTTGTCACAAAAAAACATTCATGAAGTTTGGTTCTTTTATGGATTTATTATGGGTCTTCTGAAAATGTGACAAAATCTGCTGGGTCAAAAATATACATACAGCACCTTGAATTATCAATTTGTGCTCGACTGAAGTTTGCTGCTGATCACATGGACAAAGAAAAGGCCTTCTGGAGCAAAGTTCTGTGGTCAGATGAAACAAAAATTGAGCTATTTTGCCACAATGACCAGAAATATGTTTGGAGGAGAGAAGGTGAGGCCTTTCACCCCAAGAACACCATGCCTATGCCAAGCATGGTGGTGGTAGTATTATGCTCTGGGCCTGTTTTGCTGGTGCTTTACAGAAAGTAAATGGAATAATGAAGAAGGAGGATTACCTCCAAATTCTTCAGGAAAACCTAAAATTATCAGGCAGAAGGTTGGGTCTTGGATGTAGTTGGGTGTTCCAACAGGACAATGACGCCAAACACACATCAAACGTGGTAAAGGAATGGCTAAATCAGGCTAGAATTTAGGTCTTAGAATGGCCTTCACAAAGTCCTGACTTAAACCCCATCGAGAACATGTGGAGTGTGCTGAAGAAACAAGTTTGTGTCAGAAAGCCAACGAATTTAGTTGAACTGCACAGATTCTGTCAAGAGGAGTGGTCAAAGATTCAACCAGAAGCTTGTGGATGGCTACCTAAAGCGTCTAATTGAGGTGAAAATGGCCAAGGGACATTTAACCAAATATTAGCATTGCTGTATGTATATTTTTGACCCAGCAGATTTTGTCACATTTACAGAAAATCCATAAAGAATTCATAAAAGAACCAAACTTCATGAATGTTTTTTGTGACAAAGAAGTATGTGCTCCAATCAATCCATCACAGAAAAATAAGAGTTGTAGAAATGATTGGAAACTCAAGATTGCCATGACATACATGTTCTTTAAGTGCATGTAAACTTCTGACCACAACTGGACATCATAATTACAGTTAGTGGTGTTTGTATTTCCAATAATATTTCAGCCCAGTAACACTTCTCTGTGAAAACACATGAGGTCTCTTACGTTTCTCCAGTATGTCAGCGAGCTCCTTCTGGTTCATGTTCCTCAGGACGTGCAGTGTGATCTTCAGAGCCCCTTCTCTGGCACTGCTCTCCTGCTTCTCTTCTTCTTCATCCACCACTTCCTCTTCCTCCCCCTGACTCTCAAAGCACTCTGGGTAGTCTTGAGACATAAGCCTCTTGAATCTCTTCAGCTCATTTCTCAGTAAAGTGATGACATTGTCTTCAAGCGACTGAAACATTTAGAAAAAAAAGTGGAGTGAGATAGACAATAATGGGTAAACCTTTACACACAGTAGAGAGACTAAATCCAAAAAACACTTGACTTTGGCAAGCAATTGAAACAAGAAAAAAATAAATTTTGTATGGGGGTGACTTTGCCATCTTCAGTGTCATACTTCCTATTTAGCTCACCCTGAATATGGAGGCCAGATCACTTTGACTCTGGACAGACTGACCACTAGGAATCTCTGACTCTGGTCTCTCCACCTGATCACTGGGGATTCTGGGTAAAAACAAGAAATAAGCAGATGTCTTTATCCAGAGAAGTGTGAATGAAGCCCAGTTCCCCAAATAGAATAACTTAAGTGTGTATACCACAAAACATAGTTCCTGTGTCATATGAATATTACAAAAAACTAACATTGGTGGACGGTTTAGTCAGTCCAAATTAATATATCTGTATTGTCAGTAGCTTTTAGGTTTTTAGTGGCCACCTCCCTCCAGGATCCGCTCTCCTCTTCCGTGGACACGCCTTCTAGGTAGTGTTGCAACACTGTCTGTTGCTACAGTTTGCATTGAACTACAGTATATCTACATTCCTGTGTCTAACATTTGAAATTCTGCCTTCAGCTGTACAATGAACGATTGGTGCATTGTGTGCCTTTTTCCCCTGCTCCCTCCTTGATAGTAGAACCTGAGTTCATTATAGTTTCCTCCGAGGACCTCATGAAATAAACAGGTGGCGTTGTCTAGCAGTTAGTTCATCACATCCCCCATGATACACCTACCCTTGTTTAGGAGTGATGGTTCCTTGTCTGAAGTTTAATGGTTTTCCCATAGAGTGGTCACTCTTCATGGATACACAGCTGGGTACAGGTGAGGCTGGTCTCTCTTTCTGGACCCTGTCAAAAACAAAATTCATTCACATTAACTAACAGTCGACAGTGAACATCACATGTTCATGAGTGTGTATCTGTGTTGTCAGAACACACAGCTGGGTACAGGTGAGGCTGGTCTCTCCTGCTGGATCCTGCATTACAAGGTGGAGTTGTGTTTTTAAATGTGCCATATGAACTGAGCTCCTTGAGCCAGTTCCACAGGAGGGTGGCATTGTGAAGGACAGAGTGTTAATAAACCTGTCTTTGTTTCATTCAGGGGATCCCCATCACCATGGAGGGTTGGGCTGCGCTGGGAGGAGGAGAGTGGGGACGGTGTGGCCAGTCCAAATTCATATATCTGTATTGTCAGTAGCTTTTAGGTTTTTAGTGGCCATCTCCCTCCAGGATCCGCTCTCCTCCTTTGTGGACACGCCTTCTAGGGAGTGTTGCAACACTGTCTGTTGCTACAGTATGCATTGAACTACAGTATATCTACATTCCTGTGTCTAACATTTGAAATTCTGCCTTTAATGATACATATGTGCTGAGCTCCTAGAGCTGAAGATGATGTGATTAGAAGCTGTACAATAAATGATTGTTGCATTGTGTGTCTTATTCCCATGCTCCCTCCTTGATAGTAGAACCTGAGTTCATTATAGTTTCCTCCGAGGACCTCATGAAACAAACAGGTGGCGTAGTCTAGCAGTTAGTTCATCACATCCCCCATGATACACCTACCCTTGTTTAGTAGTGACGGTTCCTTGTCTGAAGTTTAATGGTTTTCCCATAGAGTGGTCACTCTTCATGGACACACAGCTTGGTACAGGTGAGGCTGGTCTCTCTTTCTGGACCCTGTCAAACAGAAAGACACCAACATTCTCACATTAATTATCAGTCGACAGTAAACATCACATGTTCATGAGTGTGTATCTGTGTTGTCAGACACCAATATTCTCACATGTTTAACAGAAAATAATGGATGTCATGTGTTCATATGAGTGTGTGTCTGTGTGTCGTCAGGATATTGACTATTGGGATTAAACCGCAAACTAACCTTTGACCAGAATGAGGAGGTCTTTCTCCGAAGTTTAATGGTTTTCCCATAGAGTGGTCACTCTTCATAGATACACAGCTGGGTAGAGGTGAGGCTGGTCTCTCTTTCTGGACCCTGTCAAAAACAAAATTCATTCACATTAACTATCAGTCGACAGTGAACATCACATGTTCATGAGTGTGTATCTGTGTTGTCAGAACACACAGCTGGGTACAGGTGAGGCTGGTCTCTCCTGCTGGATACTGCATTACAAGGTGGAGTTGTGTTTTTAAATGTGCCATATGAACTGAGCTCCTTGAGCCAGTTACACAGGAGGGTGGCATTGTGAAGGACAGAGTGTTAATGAACCTGTCTTTCTTTCATGCAGGGGATCCCCATTACCATGGAGGGTTGGGGTGCGCTAGAAGGAGGAGAGTGGGGACGGTGTGGCCAGTCCAAATTAATATATCTGTATTGTCAGTAGCTTTTAGGTTTTTAGTGGCCATCTCCCTCCAGGATCCACTCTCCTCCTCCGTGGACACGCCTTCTAGGGAGTGTTGTAACACTGTCTGTTGCTACAGTATGCATTGAACTACAGTATATCTACATTCCTGTGTCTAACATTTGAACTTCTGCCTTTAATGATCAATATGTGCTGAGCTCCTAGAGCTGAAGATTATGTGATTAGAAGCTGTACAATAAATGATTGTTGCATTGTGTGCCTTATTCCCATACTCCCTCCTTGATAGTAGAACCTGAGTTCATTATAGTTTCCTCCGAGGACCTCATGAAACAAACAGGTGGCGTAGTCTAGCAGTTAGTTCATCACATCCCCCATGATACACCTACCCTTGTTTAGTAGTGACGGTTCCTTTTCTGAAGTTTAATGATTTTCACATAGAGTGGTCACTCTTCATGGACACACAGCTTGGTACAGGTGAGGCTGGTCTCTCTTTCTGGACCCTGTCAAACAGAAAGACACCAACATTCTCACATTAATTATCAGTCGACAGTAAACATCACATGTTCATGAGTGTGTATCTGTGTTGTCAGACACCAATATTCTCACATGTTTAACAGAAAATAATGGATGTCATGTGTTCATATGAGTGTGTGTCTGTGTGTCGTCAGGATATTGACTATTGGGATTAAACCGCAAACTAACCTTTGACCAGAATGAGGAGGTCTTTCTCCGAAGTTTAATGGTTTTCCCATAGAGTGGTCACTCTTCATGGACACACAGCTTGGTACAGGTGAGGCTGGTCTCTCTTTCTGGACCCTTTCAAACACAAAATTAATTCACATTAATTATGCATTGAATTATGCATTGAACTACAGTATATGTACATTCCTGTGCCTAACATTAATCTGGTTATGAATGATGTATCTATCATAATCATCATCATCTTCATGGTAAATGCCCTCCAGAGACTCTTCTCTTACCCCATGTCTTCAACCTCCCCAGAGAGACTCATTTTAGAGGCAGTGGTCCCCTCCTCTCTCTCCCCAGAAAGACTCATTTTAGAGGCAGTGGTCCCGTCCTCTCCTCTCCTCAAAGAACCTCCTGCTATAAACCCAATGAACACACGCAGCACGTTAAATGAGACCAAAGACCACACACACACACACACACACACATGCATGATTTTCATGCTGCAGTAAACAGACTTAAAAGAATGACCAAAGCGAAAATCTGACTTGAAATTGAATAATTATTTGATTGATGATGTGATGTGGGACTCACTCAACAAGGTCTATGCAGGGTTCAACAGTCACGGTTGTCTGCTGGTCCAGGACAAGGTCTAGGCGGGGTTCAACAGTCACGGTTGTCTGCTGGTCCAGGACAAGCCGACAGTACCAACTAGAAGAAGACTGAACTGTAAAGGAATGTAACAATCAATATAAAACAACAGAGGCTTGAATGTTACAAGTACAGGAATTTATCAATACAATTACACAGTTAAATGTCTCTCCCCTCATCCTCTCTGACCTCTGTCAGAAGATGATACAGTTATTGTAATAATTACGACTAGAAACACTTTAGGTGACTTTAGGAAATGAGGTGGTAGTTGTGGTTGGTCCATGGGAGAACAGAAGAGGGAAGTAAACTATACATGTTAACATAAAGCATGATGGCCGACTAGAAGATGTGTTTCGACTAGGATAGAGTCTCTAAGTTCAAGAGCTTGTTAGCAGTGTCTGCAGTAGACACAACCATAGACACACTACTCTGCACACGTGACAGTTCTTTGTAACTGACTCGGTCAACGCCTCCCATTTGCTGTACAACGTGTAGTAGAGAGCTGCGTGTGTCGAGGAGGGCCACATCTCTCTCTCCTCTTCCCCCTGTGCCGGGCCGAGCTTCTCCTTTCTACTCTGAGGAGGTGTGTACACCATATAGACTAGGATAGATTCTCTGATTCTCTGTCAGATAGAGATATACTATATATAATGTTACAACAAAAAACAAATTGTGATGTATCCCTTTAATGCAGTAAGAATGTCCAGTAGACGTCAATCAAAGCTATTTTCCATTTTCTCACACCACACTACACTATACACCACTACTCACACAACACTACACAACACAACACAACACAACACACCACACCACACCACACCACACCACACCACACCACACAACACTACACTACACTACACTACACTACACACACAACACACCACACTAAAACACTACACACCACACCACACCAAACACAACACACAACGCAACACAACAAACCACACTATACACCACAACACAACACACCACAACACAACACACAACACAACGCAACACAACAAACCACACTATACACTTTCTCTGTCTTTTTCTCTCTCTCCCTCTACCTCCCACCCTCTCTCCCTACCTCCCTTCCTCTCTCCCTCCCTCTTTCTCCCTCCCTCCCTACCTCCCTCTCTCCCTCCTTCACTGGCTCTCTCTCCCTCCCTCTCTCCCTCCCTCCCTCTCTCCCTCCCTACCTCTTCTCCCCATCCAATCTCTTTCTCTCTCACTCTTTCCCTCTTTCTGTCTTTTTCTCTCTCTCCCTCTACGTCCCCCCCCCCTCTCCCAATACCTCCCACCCTCTCTCCCTCTCTCCCTACCTCCCTTCCTGTCTCCCTCCCTCTTTCTCTCTCCCTACCTCCCTTCCTCTCTCCCTCCCTCTTTCTCTCTACCTCCCTACCTCCCTCTCCCCCTCCTTCACTCGCTCTCTCTCTCTCTCTCTCTCTCTCTCTCTGTCACAATCTCTCTCTCTCTTTCTTTCACTCCCCTCCCTTTCCTCCTCTTGTTCTGGTTAATTATTAACAACAACATGTACACTTACACAACTTTTACTGCTCAGTATCATAGCTCACACCACACAACACTACACTACACAACACTACACTACACTACACTACGCACCACAACACTACAAACCACACTACAGAACACACAACAACACAACAGACCACACCAGACCACAACACTACACAGAACACAACACAACACAACGCAACACAACAAACCACACTATACACTTTCTCTGTCTTTTTCTCTCTCTCCCTCTATCTCCCCCCCTTTTCCCTCTATTTCCCACCCTCTCTCCCTCTCTCCCTACCCCCTTCCTCTCTCCCTCCCTACCTCCCTCTCTCCCTCCTTCACTCTCTCTCTCTCTCTCTTTCTCTCCCTCTCTCTCTCTTCCTCCCTTTCTCCCTCCCTCCCTCTCTCCCTCCCTACCTCTTCTCCACATCCAATCTCTTTCTCTCTCTCTCTTTCCCTCTTTCTGTCTTTTTCTCTCTCTCCCTCTACGTCCCCCCCCCTCTCCCTATACCTCCCACCCTCTCTCCCTCTCTCCCTACCTCCCTTCCTGTCTCCCTCCCTCTTTCTCTCTCCCCACCTCCCTTCCTCTCTCCCTCCCTCTTTCTCTCTACCTCCCTACCTCCCTCTCCCCCTCCTTCACTCGCTCTCTATCTCTCTCTCTTTCTCTCCCTCCCTCTCTCTCTCTCTCTGTCACAATCTCTCTCTCTCTTTCTTTCACTCCCCTCCCTTTCCTCCTCTTGTTCTGGTTAATTATTAACAACAACATGTACACTTACACAACTTTTACTGCTCAGTATCATAGCTCACACCACACAACACTACACTACACAACACTACACAACACTACACTACGCACCACAACACTACAAACCACACTACAGAACACACAACAACACAACAGACCACACCACACCACACCACAACACTACACAGAACACAACACAACACAATACCACAAGTACACTTTTCCAGCAGAGCACACTCTTCCTGGTTAATGATCAACAAGAACCATAAACAGTTATATGATTTTTACTGCTCAGGATCATAACTCACACAACACAACACTCACAGTGAACATTTCCATCACAGTTCAATCTTGTTAAATATGATGATTCATCAACAAGAGAGTTTCTCACGTTTCTCTTCTTCTGGCTTGGTTGTGGACACACGTTGGAGCTCATCCCTTAGCTGTTACACAGGAGAGTGTCCCTGCTCCGTGATTCCCAGTCACCCCTTAGAGACTTGGTACTCGACTCCTTAGTCTCCAACAGCAGCCATCGTCTCCAGAGTAAAGAGAAAACGGAGCTTTGCTGCCTAACTGATCATTCTGGTCCTTTTTGATTGGTCGTCTGCAGTTCTCCACTCTGTCTGTCAGTCAGGACTAAATACAGTCTGATGGCTGCTGTCTGACTGAGAGGTTAGTCTGAGACTGAACTTCTATACTGATGACAGACGCAGAGAACAGATCAGGTGAGTTACCTGTCAATGTGTGACCATGGGAGGGGTGGGGCAAGATATTTCTTATCCAATGAAATGGTCGTGTGTGTGAATAATTCTGAGGAGGTGTCAGGTTGCAGAAGGCAGGGAAACTGGCAGTCACTCAATTCTGTTATGTGATCAAGACGTAGCCTCACCCACCCACAGTTCTACTTCCTTATCACCCATCATGTAGCTTGGAGCACCAAGGGATCAGATCATAAAGTGGAAAAAAGGAAAACTATGGTGATTTGGTACATTTCTAAACTATGGTGATATGGTACATTTCTGAACGTATTTGTTTTGGTTTCTTTGTATGTATGGATTATGTGGGTTGTTACCAACATCTGGGGAAAATATCATGTCAATGTCAAAAAATGTCACGTCCCTTCCTATCTCCCTCCCTCTCTCCCATGTACCTTTGGAAATACATTTACTGAGATAAATGGTGACGTGTTAGGGTTAGGGTTACCCTAACCCTAACCCTACCCTTACCCTAACCCTAAACCTTCATGATTTGGAGAGGATCTGTAAAGAGAAGTGGACCAAAATCCCTCCTCAGATGTGTGCAAACCTGGTGACCAACTACAAGAAACGTCTGACTTCTGTGCTTGCCAACAAGGGTTTCTCCACCAAGTACTAAGTCATGTTTTGCTTGGGGATCAAATACTTATTTCCTTCGATCAAATGCAAATTAATTTATAACTTCATGTAATGTGTTTTTTCTGGACTTCTTTGTTGATATTGTGTCTCTATTTGTGAAAATAAAAGTACCATAAAAATTATAGACCGCTCATTTCTTTGTAATCGGGCAAACTAACAAAATCAGCAAGGGATCAAATAATTATTTCCCCCATATATAAATATATATATATATATATATATATATATACTGTATACTGACCCTAACCCTAACCCTAACCCTAACCCCAATCCCCCTCCTTCCCCAGCTTCATTCTCTTCTGTGATCAAGACGTAGCCTCACCCACCGACAGTTCTACTTCCTTATCACCCATCATGTAGCTTGGAGCACCAAGGGATCAGATCATGAAGTGGAAAAAAGGAAACTATGGTGATTAACTAAAGAAGCTTGAAAATACAATTTGATCAGTTTGATTTGTTGTTCTAGTTTTATAGTTTTATCTGCAGTCCTGGTTTTATAGTTTTATCTGTAGTCCTACTTGTATCTGTAGTCCTAGTTTGATCTGTAGTCCTAATATTATAGTTTGATCTGTAGTCCTAGTTTGATCTGTAGTCCTACTTTTATCTGTAGTCCTAGTTTGATCTGTAGTCCTAGTTGTATAGTGTTATCTGTAGTCCTAGTTTGATCTGTAGTCCTAGTTGTATAGTTTGATCTGTAGTTCTAGTTTGATCTGCAGTCCTAGTTGTATAGTTGTATCTGTAGTCCTAGTATTCTGGGTATGTTTGTCTCTGGCAGGGACTGGGGAGTTTGTCAGGGTTAAGAGAAAATTATAAAATTTACTAAGTTGGTCGTGACATCCTAATCCACACAGTGTGGAATTGATTCAGATGCAAATCAGAGACCCTATAAAAACAAAGATATTAATTCCAAAATCACTTGAACTCAATTCAACTTATTTCTGTGAATTGTTGATGACATCTTTGCATTTTAGCTCATTTTAAGAGTGTCATAGCAAAGGGTCTGAATACTTCTATACATGAGGGATTTCTGTATTTAAATTTTAATAAATTGACTGAAATTTCAAAAAACTTGTTGTTGCTTTATCATTCTGAGGTATTGTGTGTGGATTGATGGCAAATTCTTTTCATTTAATTCATTTTAAATTCAGTCAAAAACACAACAAAATGTGGAGAAAGTGAAGGGGTCTGAATACTTTCCGAAGGCACTGTTGATGGAAAGATTGACTTTAGGAAATGAGGTAGTAGTTGTGGTTGGTCCATGGGAGAATAGAAGAGGGAAATAAACTATACATGTTAACATAAAGCATGATGGCCGACAGTACCAACTAGAAGAAGACTGAACTGTAAAGGAATGTAACAATCAATATAAAAGTCTACTACTCTCCCTCCCTCTCTCCCTCCATCCTCTCCCTCCTTCCCCCCCTCTCTCTCCCTCCCTCTGTCCCTCCATCCTCTCCCTCCCTCCCTCCCTCCCTCCCCTTCCTATCTCCCTCCCTCTCTCCCTCCTCTCCCTCCCTCTCTGCTTCCCTCCCTTTTCTCTCTCCCTCCCTCTATCCCTCCCTCTCTCCCTCCCTCCCTCCCTCCTCTCTCTCATTCTCTCCCTCCCTCCTTCCCTCCCTCCCTCCCTCACTCCCTCTATCCCTCCGTCTGGCATCAACAACTATGCCGTCAACTAAGAGCAGTTGAACAGGTGTACCTAATAAAGTGGCCGGTGAGTGGATATATATATTTTTAATATGTATAATATATAAAAAAAAAAAAAAAGATTATTTTTGTGATCTATCCGTTTAATGCAGTAAGAATGTACTCTAGACGTCAATCAAAGCTATTTTCCATTGTAAACTGGCAGATGACGCCAGCTCAGCCTGAATATGGAGGCCAGGTCAGTTTGACTCTGGACCGTAACTGTTAATATCATCTGATACATCATAGTCATAGTACCCTCTCTTCCTGGTTAATAATCAACAATAACATGTACACTTACACAACTTTTACTGCTCATTATCATAGCTCACATCACACAACACTACACTACACTACACACACAACACTACACTACACACCACTACACACACAACACTACACTACACTACACTACACACCACTACACACACAACACTACACTACACTACACTACACTACACTACACTACACACACAACACACCATACTAAAACACTACACACCACACCATACCAAACACAACACTACACACCACACAACACAACACAACACAACACAACGCAACACAACAAACCACACTATACACTTTCTCCGTTTTTTTCTCTCTCTCCCTTTACCTCCCCCCCCTCTCTCCCTCTACCTCCCACCCTCTCTCCCTCTCTCCCTACCTCCCTTCCTCTCTCCCTCCCTCTTTATCCCTCCCTCCCTCTCTCCCTCCCTACCTCCCTCTCTCCCTCCCTCCCTTCTCTCTCTCCCTCCCTCTATCCCTCCCTCTCTCCCTCCCTCCCTCCTCTCTCTCATTCTCTCCCTCCCTCCTTCCCTCCCTCCCTCCCTCACTCCCTCTACTACACTACACTACACTACACTACACTACACTACACTACACTACATCACACTACACTACACCACACCACACCACACCACACCACACCACACCACACCAAACCACACCACACCACACTACACTACACTACACTACACTACACTACACTACACTACACTCTTTACACAAGTTCAAACATGATAGACACTCTCTTTCCTTCTGTACCTCTCTCTCCCTCCCTCCTCTATCCATCCCATCTCTCTTCCTCCCTCCCTACCTCTCTCTACTACTCTCCCTCCCTCTCTCCCTCCATCCTTTCCCTCCCTCCCCCCCTCTCTCCCTCCCTCCCTCTCTCCCTCCATCCTCTCCCTCCCTCCCTCCCTCCCTCCCCTTCCTATCTCCCCCCTCTCTGCCTCCCTCCCTTCTCTCTCTCCCTCCCTCTCTCCCTCCCTCCTCTCTCTCATTCTTCCCTCCCTCCCTCCCTCCTCTCTCTCATTCTCTCCCTCCCTCCTTCCCTCCCTACCTCCCTCCCTCCCTCCCTCACTCCCTCTATCCCTCCGTCTGGCACCAACAACTATGCCACGTTCAAAGTCACTTAAACCACCTTCAGCAGGTAGTCTTGACCATGTCTACATGCCTAAATGCATTGAGTTGCTGCCATGTGATTGGCTGATTAGATATTTGCGTTAAAGAGCAGTTGAACAGGTGTACTTAATAAAGTGTATATCTGCTGGTATATGGATATATATATATATAATATGTATAATATAAAAAATAAAAAAAAGGATTATTTTTGTGATCTATCCCTTTAATGCAGTAAAAATGTACAATAGACGTCAATCAAAGCTTTTTTCCATTTTAAACTCACAAATAAAGCCAGCCTGAAAATGGAGGCCAGGTCAGTTTGACTCTGGACCGTAACTGTTTATATCAGATGATACATCATAGTCATAGTACCCTCTCTTCCTGGTTAATAATCAACAACAACATGTACACTTACACAACTTTTACTGCTCAGTATCATAGCTCACACCACACCACAACACACCACACTACACTACACACCACAACACACCAGTACACACCACACAACACTACACTATACTATACTACACTACACTACACACCACACAACACTACACTACACTACACTACATAACACACACAACACAACACCACACTAAAACACTACACAACACACCACAACATATGGTAAATTTAAATACAATATAAGGGTTTGTAATGAAATGGAAGAGATCACAAGAAAACAGATGGTCCTAGAACATTTGGAGAATGCAGTCAAGAGGAGTGAGGTCAGATTGAGGGGTTTGCTATAGGTGAAGAGAACAAAGGATCAAAGCTGCAGAAACCAGGATAGAGTAATTAAAAGTTAGGGTAATTAAGTAATAAACAAAGGTATAAACAGCCAGAACAAAAGGCTTTTTGAAATCAGCCTGGGCGTCAGCAAGGTCTGACCAGACTAACGGGGGCCAGCCAGGTAGGCGGCGCACACCTTGATGACCAAATATAGATCTTGAATGTTATTGGTGCATGTAGACAGGAAACAGACATATGTTGAATAGAAGGCGTTAACCTGTGTGAAGTCTATGAAGGCAGGTGACTGAAGAGATAACGTGGTCAACTTTGCAAACTTGAACGGCTAAATATTCTCTGTGAATAAAGTCTTTGAATGAATCAACACTACACACCACAACACACCACAACAAAACACACCACAACAGAACATACCACAACACAATATAATACACCACACAACACACCACAACACAACACAACACCACAAGTACACTTTTCCAGCAGAGCACACTCTCCCTTGTTAATGATCAACAAGAACCATAAACAGTTCTATGATTTTTCCTGCTCAGGATCACAGTTTACACAACACAACACTCACAATGAACATTTCCATCACAGTTCAATGTTGTTAAATATGATGATTCATCAACAAGTTTCTCACGTTTCTCATCTTCTGGCTTGGTTGTGGACACACAATGATATGAAACACTTGGGTATTATTTTGTATGGAAGTTCCTTCAAATTGAGAAAGAATAAATTCATGTAAAAATCGAGAAAATACCCCTGGTCCCCAAAGGGTTAACCTGCAAAGTGAGGCCTTCTCTTTTCCCCCCATCAGAACAATGTGGGACCTGTCCATGTTTACATCCCTTGACTGATACATGTCTCTCTCTCTCTCTCTCTCTCTCTCTTTCTCTCTCACTCTCTCTTCTCTCCCTCCTTACCTCTTCTCCCCATCCAATCCCTCTTTCTCTGTCTTTTTCTCTCCCTTCCTCTGTCCCTCCCTCTTTCTCCCTCCCTCCCTCTCTCCCTTTTTCTCTCTCTCCCTCCCTCCCTCCCTCCCTCCCTCCTTCCCTCTCTCCCTCCCTACCTCTTCTCCCCATCCAATCTCTCTCTCTCTCTCTCTCTCTCTTTCCCTCTTTCTGTCTTTTTCTCTCTCTCCCTCCCTAACCCCCTCTACCTCTCACCCTCTCTCCCTTCCTCTCTCCCTCCCTCTTTCTCCCTCCCTCCCTACCTCCCTCTCCCCCTCCTTCACTCGCTCTCTCTCTCTCTCTCTCCCTCCCTCTCTCTCTCTCTGTCACAATCTGTCTCTCTCTTTCTTTTACTCCCCTCCCTCCCTCCGCTTGCTCTCCCTCCGTGCCTCTTTCTCCCTCCCTCCTCTCTCTCCCTCCGTGCCTCTCTCTCCCTCCCTCCTCTCTCCATCCCATCTCTCTTCCTCCCACCCTACCTCTCTCTCCATCTCTCCCTCTCTCTATCCCTCCCTCTCTCTCTCTCTCTCTCCCTCCCTCCTCTCTCTCATTCTCTCCCTCCCTCCTTCCCTCTCTCCCTCCCTCACTCCCTCTATCCCTCCGTCTGGCACCAACAACTATGCCACGTTCAAAGTCACTTAAACCACCTTCAGCAGGTCGTCTTGACCATGTCTACATGCCTAAATGCATTTAGTTGCTACCATGTGATTGGCTGATTATATATTTGCGTTAAAGAGCAGTTGAACAGGTGTACCTAATAAAGTGGCCGGCGAGTGGATATATATATAATATGTATAATATAATACAAAAAAAGAAAAAGATTATTTTTGTGATCTATCCCTTTAATGCAGTAATAATGTCCAGTAGGCGTCAATCAAAGCTATTTTCCATTTTAAACTGGCAGATGAGGCCAGCTCAGCCTGAATATGGAGGCCAGGTCAGTTTGACTCTGGACCGTAACTGTTAATATCATCTGATACATCATAGTCATAGTACCCTCTCTTCCTGGTTAATTATCAACAACAACATGTACACTTACACAACTTTTACTGCTCAGTATCATAGCTCACACCACACGACACCACACAACACTACACACCACTACACCACACTACACTACACTACACTACACTACACTACACTACACACCACTACACACAACACTACAAACACAACACAACACTACACTACACACCACACAACGCAACACAACACTACACACAACACTACACTACACTACACACAACACAACACAACACAACACAACACACCACACCACACCACACCACACCACACAACACTACACACCACACAACAGAACACCACAAGTACACTTTTCCAGCAGACCACACTCTTCCTGGTTAATGATCAACAAGAACCATAAAGAGTTATATGATTTTTACTGCTCAGGATCACAGTTCACACAACACAACACTCACAGTGAACATTTCCATCACAGATCAATCTTGTTAAATATGATGATTCATCAACAAGAGAGTTTCTCACGTTTCTCTTCTTCTGGCTTGGTTGTGGACACACGTTGGAGCTCATCCCTTAGCTGTTACACAGGAGAGTGTCCCTGCTCCGTGATTCCCAGTCACCCCTTAGAGACTTGGTACTCGACTCCTTAGTCTCCAACAGCAGCCATCGTCTCCAGAGTAAAGAGAAAACAGAGCTTTGCTGCCTAACTGGTCATTCTGGTCCTTTTAGATTGGTCGTCTGCAGTTCTCCACTCTGTCTGTCAGTCAGGACTAAAGACAGTCTGATGGCTGCTGTCTGACTGAGAGGTTAGTCTGAGACTGAACTTATCTACTGATGACAGACACGGAGGACAGATCAGGTGAGTTACCTGTCAATGTGTGACCATGGGAGGGGTGGGGCAAGATATTTCTTATCCAATGAAATGATCGTGTGTGTGAATAATTCTGAGGAGGTGTCAGGTTGCAGAAGGCAGTGAAACTGGCAGTCACTCAATTCTGTTATGTGATCGAGACGTAGCCTCACCCACCCACAGTTCCACTTCCTTATCACCAATCATGTAGCTTGGAGCACCAAGGGATCAGATCATAAAGTGGAAAAAAGGAAAACTATGGTGATTAACTAAAGAAGCTTGAATGTTACAAGTAAAGGAAATCATTAATACAATTAATCACAGTTAAATCCTAACCCTAACCCTAACCCTAACCTCATTTCTACTCCTAACCCTAACCCTAACCTCATTTCTACTCCTAACCCTAACCCTAACCCTAACCCTAACCTCATTTCTACTCCTAACCCTAACCCTAACCTCATTTCTACTCCTAACCCTAACCCTAACCCTAACCCTAACCTCATTTCTACTCCTAACCCTAACCCTAACCCTTTCCCTATCCCTAACCCTAACCGTAACCTCATTTCTACTCCTAACCCTAACCCTATACCTAACCCTAACCCTAACTTCATTTCTACTCCTAACCCTAAACCTAACCCTAACCCTAACCCTATCCCTAACCCTTTCTACTCCTAACCCTAACCCTAACCCTAACCCTAATCAAATTTCTACTCCTAACCCTAACCCTAACCCTAACCTCATTTCTACTCCTAACCCTAACCCTAACCTCATTTCTACTATTAACCCTAACCCTAACTTCATTTCTACTCCTAACCCTAACCCTAACCCTAACCCTATCCCTAACCCTAACCCTAACCCTTTCTACTCCTAACCCTAACCCTAACCCTAATCAAATTTCTACTCCTAACCCTAACCCTAACCATAACCTCATTTCTACTCCTATCCCTAACCCTAACCCTATCCCTAACCCTAACCCTAACCCTAACCTCATCTCTACTCCTAACCCTAACCCTCACCCTAACCCTACTTCTACTCCTAACCCTAACCCTAAACCTAACACTAACCCTATCCCTAACCCTAACCCTAACCCTAACATCATCTCTACTCCTAACCCTAACCCTAACCTCATTTCTACTCCTAACCCTAACCCTAACCCTAACCTTATTTCTACTCCTAACCCTAACCCGAACCCTATCCCTATCCCTATCCCTAACCCTAACCCTAACCTCATTTCTACTCCAAACCCTAACCCTAACCCTAACCCTAACCCTATCCCTAACCCTAACCCTAACCCTAACCTCATTTCTACTCCTAACCCTAACCCTAACCCTTTCCCTATCCCTAACCCTAACCCTAACCTAATTTCTACTCCTAACCCTAACCCTAACTTCATTTCTACTCCTAACCCTAACCCTAACCCTAACCCTAACCCTAACCCTTTCTACTCCTAACCCTAACCCTAACCCAATTTCGACTCCTAACCCTAACCCTAACCCTAACCCTAACCTCATTTATACTCCTAACCCTAACCCTAACCTCATTTCTACTCCTAACCCTAACCCTAACCCTTTCCCTATCCCTAACCCTAACCCTAACCTCATTTCTACTATTAACCCTAACCCTAACTTCATTTCTACTCCTAACCCTAACCCTAACCCTAACCCTAATCAAATTTCTACTCCTAACCCTAACCCTAACCATAACCTCATTTCTATTCCTATCCCTAACCCTAACCCTAACCCTAACCCTAACCTCATCTCTACTCCTAACCCTAACCCTCACCCTAACCCTATCCCTAACCCTAACCCTAACCCTAACATCATCTCTACTCCTAACCCTAACCCTCACCCTAACCCTACTTCTACTCCTAACCCTAACCCTAACCATAACCTCATTTCTACTCCTATCCCTAACCCTAACCCTATCCCTAACCCTAACCCTAACCCTAACCTCATCTCTACTCCTAACCCTAACCCTCACCCTAACCCTATCCCTAACCCTAACCCTAACCCTAACATCATCTCTACTCCTAACCCTAACCCTAACCTCATTTCTACTCCTAACCCTAACCCTAACCCTAACCTTAACCTCATTTCTACTCCTAACCCTAACCCTAACCCTATCCCTATCCCTATCCCTAACCCTAACCCTAACCCTAACCCTAACCTCATTTCTACTCCAAACCCTAACCCTAACCCTAACCCTAACCCTAACCTCATCTCTACTCTTAACCCTAACCCTAACCTCATTTCTACTCCTAACCCTAACCCTAACCTCATTTCTACTCCTATCCCTAACCCTAACCCTAACCCTAACCTCATCTCTACTCCTAACCCTAACCCTCACCCTAACCCTACTTCTACTCCTAACCCTAACCCTAAACCTAACACTAACCCTAACCCTATCCCTAACCCTAACCCTAACCCTAACCCTAACCTCATTTCTACTCCTAACCCTAACCTTAACCCTAACCTCATCTCTACTCCTAACCCTAACCCTAACCTCACTTCTACTCCTAACCCTAACCCTAACCCTAACCTCATTTCTACTCCAAACCCTAACCCTAACCCTAACCCTAACCCTAAACTCATTTCTACTCCAAACCCTAACCCTAACCCTTGCCAAACAATTTGGTATTCTAGTAACAAAGGCCAAGAAAATATTTCCCTATGCAGAAATATTTATTCCACTGATTCAGATCTCAGAGCGACAAGACCATGACGTTCAGGTGTTGGCACGTGGGGTCAATTTGTTCATCGGGGATAGGTATAGGGTGTTGAAGGGCGTGAAGGACAGTGATTTTAAAGTGCAAAGGGACAGAGTACACTAGACAAAAACAACAGCTTCTTTGATTTTTGATGGTTGGATGGAGCAATTAAACTACCCAGGGGGGTACCGAGAAATCTCACCCCCACGGGATCCAATATTTTAAACGTGTCCCTATATATGTGTGTCTTTCCCTTCATTCTGGTTCTATCCTCTGAAGAAGACACATGGTGTCGAAACGTTAGGAGCTCATTTCTCAGAGCGACAAGACCATGACGTTCAGGTGTTGGCACGTGGGGTCAATTTGTTCATCGGGGATAGGTATAGGGTGTTGAAGGGCGTGAAGGACAGTGATTTTAAAGTGCAAAGGGACAGAGTACACTGGACAAAAACAACAGCTTCTTTGATTTTTGATGGTTGGATGGAGCAATTAAACTACCCAGGGGGGTACCGAGAATTCTCACCCCCACGGGATCCAATATTTTAAACGTGTCCCTATATATGTGTGTCTTTCCCTTCATTCTGGTTCTATCCTCTGAAGAAGACACATGGTGTCGAAACGTTAGGAGCTCATTTCTCAGAGCGACAAGACCATGACGTTCAGGTGTTGGCACGTGGGGTCAATTTGTTCATCGGGGATAGGTATAGGGTGTTGAAGGGCGTGAAGGACAGTGATTTTAAAGTGCAAAGGGACAGAGTACACTGGACAAAAACAACAGCTTCTTTGATTTTTGATGGTTGGATGGAGCAATTAAACTACCCAGGGGGGTACCGAGAATTCTCACCCCCACGGGATCCAATATTTTAAATGTGTCCCTATATATGTGTGTCTTTCCCTTCATTCTGGTTCTATCCTCTAAAGAAGACACATGGTGTCGAAACGTTAGGAGCTCATTTCTCAGAGCGACAAGACCATGACGTTCAGGTGTTGGCACGTGGGGTCAATTTGTTCATCGGGGATAGGTATAGGGTGTTGAAGGGCGTGAAGGACAGTGATTTTAAAGTGCAAAGGGACAGAGTACACTGGACAAAAACAACAGCTTCTTTGATTTTTGATGGTTGGATGGAGCAATTAAACTACCCAGGGGGGTACCGAGAATTCTCACCCCCACGGGATCCAATATTTTGAACGTGTCCCTATATATGTGTGTCTTTCCCTTCATTCTGGTTCTATCCTCTGAAGAAGACACATGGTGTCGAAACGTTAGGAGCTCATTTCTCAGAGCGACAAGATTCAAGATTCTTTATTTGTCACGTGCATACAAGTATACAGTGAAATGCAAAAGTGACAGTGCCACAGAGTAGTGCAACAATACAATAAGTTTTAAAATACAATAAAATAAAAATAGAAGTACTAAAAAATATACAGTATGGACAGTATAAACAGTATAAACAATATGAACAGTATAACCGGTAAGCATATAAGTAAGCAATATAAATAGCAGATGGATGACTATGTGTGTGCATATGTGTTAAGATGACAGTGCATGTGTGAGTGTCTTGAGGGGGGCACTGGTGGGGTCATCGTTGACGATTCTGATGGCGTGGGGGAAGAAACTCAGCCTTAGCCTCTCTGTTCTTGCTGCATGACAGCGGAGGCCTTTTCCTGACCCCAGCGGCTGGAACAGTCCATGTTTCGGGTGGTGAGGATCCTTCATAATCCTGCAGGCTCTGGTCCTACACCTCCTGGTGTACAGAACATGGAGAGGGGGGGTTGGAGCTCCCATGGTTTTTTCCGCCAGGCGTACCACCCTTTGCAGAGCTCGCCTGTCCTGGGCCGTGCTGTTACCGTACCAGACGGTGATGTTGCCAGCCAGGATGCTCTCCACAGCTCCAGAGTAGAAGGACTGAAGGATCCTCTGGGAGACTCTGAATTTCCTCAGTTGCCTGAGATGGAACAGGCGCTGCCTTGCCTTTCCCACCAGAGAACTGATGTGGGTAGTCCAGGTCAGGTCTTCTGAGATGTGGACTCCCAGGTATTTAAAACTGCTCACCCTGTCCACAGCAGTCCCTCCGATGTCCAGCGGTGTGTAGGCCCTTAGTTTTTGTGCTCTCCCGAAGTCCACAATCAGCTCTTTTGTCTTGGAGACATTCAGGATGAGACTGTTCTCCTGACACCAGAGTGACAGGTCCGCCACCTCGTCCAGGTAGCCTTTCTCATTGTTATCTGAGATCAGCCCCACCACGACCGTGTCGTCCGCAAACTTGATGATGGAGTTTTCGCTGGACTTAGCCACACAGTCGTGGGTGTACAGGGAGTAGAGGAGGGGACTAAGGACACAGCCCTGGGGGGACCCTGTGCTCAGTGTGAGTGAGCTGGAGGTGTGTCTACCCACCCTGACCACCTGTGGCCTGGCCGTCAGAAAGTCCAGGATCCAGGCACACAGGGGAATGTTCAGTCCTAGGCCAATCATCTTATCAGCCAGTCTGGTGGGGACTATGGTATTGAACGCTGAGCTATAGTCTATAAACAGCATTCTCACATAGCCCCCCTTCTGCCTGTCAAGGTGAGAGAGAGTGGTGTGGAGGACCTGGGAAACTGCATCGTCTGTAGATCTGTTTGGTCTATATGCGAACTGCTGTGGGTCCAGGGTCGGAGGGAGGGAGGAGCAGATGTAATCCTTAATCAGCCTCTCGAAGCACTTCATGACCACTGAGGTTAGAGCCACGGGTCTGTAGTCATTCAAGCAGGCTGGGGAGGTGATTTTGGGCACAGGGACGATAGATGATCTTTTAAAACAGGTGGGAACTACTGAATTAGCCAGTGAAAGGTTGAATATAGTGGTGAACACAGGAGCTAGCTGGTTAGCACAGGTCTTAAGTACTCTCCCAGGTATGCCATCTGGGCCAGCAGCTTTCCTTGTATTCACCTTCAGCAGAGCCCTCCTCACGTCGTGCTCCGTCACGGAGAGTGCTTGCTCTGCCCCAGCGTGTGAACTCTCATCAGCCGCGCTAGCCAGCACTCTGATGTTGTTGTTGTTAGCCGGTGCGCTAGCGGTGGTGTTGCCAGCCTCAAACCGTGCATAAAAAGAGTTCAGGTCTTCAGCTAGGGAGGCATCTGCACTTCCGGTTGAGGAGGGTGTGTGCCGGTAATCCGTAATAGATCGTAGTCCTCGCCATAGTCCCCTGGTGTCGTTGCTCTCCATCTGCGCCTGCATTCTGTCTGCGTATCTCCTCTTGGCGGCTTTCACCGCCCTTCGCAGTTTGTAGGACTCCGCTTTATACTCCTCCATGCTGCCGGATGCCAGCCCGGAGTTTTAAGCGGCGGTGCGAGCCCTCAGAGCGGCACGGATGGAGCTGTCGACCCAGGGTTTCTGGTTGGGGTAGATCTTTACCGTTGTCGTTGGTACGATGTTATCGGCTAATGTAGAGATGAAGTCCAAGACGGTCTCTGTAAACTCGCTGACATCGCTGGAACTTGATTGAAACATATCCCAGTCGACGTCACTCAGCGCGTCTTGTAGCGCGGCCTCTGATTGGTCGGACCACCACTTTCCCTCCGTTTTCACGACCGCTACCTGTTGGATCCTCTGTTTGTAAACAGGCATCAACAGAATGGCGCAGTGATCTGATTTCCCAAAGGGAGGGTGGGAAACAGCTTTGTACCCATTCTTAAACTGAGAATAACAATGGTCCAAAGTTCTATCTCCCCTGGTGGCACACTTGATGTGTTGACGGAAGTTAGGCATAACTTTTTTAAGGTTAGCCCGATTGAAATCACCTGTTACTATCATCGCCGCCTCAGGGTGGTTGCTCTGATGCCGGCACAGCGTATCATGTAGGGTCGATAGCGCTGCCTCTGTGTTGGCCTGTGGTGGAATGTAGACGGCTGTGATGATGACTGAGCTAAACTCCCGGGGAAGGTAGAATGGGCGGCATGAGATGGTCAGATGCTCCAGGTCAGCCGAGCAGGACTGAGAAAGCGTCGTTACATTGTTAGGGTTACACCAGTTGTTGTTGGTCATGAAACAAACTCCACCACCCTTGGATTTGCCGGACTCCTCCGTTCTATCCGCCCGGAAAACAGAGAAGGACTCGGAAGGGCAGATGACTCGGTCCGGTACCAACGAGGTAAGCCATGTCTCTGTTAGACAAAGGATGTTACAGTCTCTTACGTCTCGCTGGAAAGTAATCCTCGCCCTTAGATCATCCATCTTGTTCTCCAGAGACTGGACATTAGCAAGAAGTATGCTAGGCAGAGGTGGACGGTGGGCCTGAGCTCTCAGCCGGTTCCGAATGCCTGCCCGCTTTCCCCGGTGTTTCCTCCTCTTTTTTGGCGCGCTCCCATTGTTGTTATCGTGGGGGGTCCTTCTGATCTCCGCCGGCCACGCCGTGTCGATAGAATAATTATCCAAAATACTTGGTCTTAAGTTGTAGTTTAAATGTAGAAGTGTGTCCTTGTCGTAGGATATCAGTGCCAGTGAGTTTCTCACAATGAGAAAATTTAGAAAACACATAAAAGCTAAAAAAAACCCACATCCTCTGCGGAGCTCCCAAAACGGCGACCGGCATCGGCGGCGCCATTTTTAACTACAAGACCATGACGTTCAGGTGTTGGCACGTGGGGTCAATTTGTTCATCGGGGATAGGTATAGGGTGTTGAAGGGCGTGAAGGACAGTGATTTTAAAGTGCAAAGGGACAGAGTACACTGGACAAAAACAACAGCTTCTTTGATTTTTGATGGTTGGATGGAGCAATTAAACTACCCAGGGGGGTACCGAGAATTCTCACCCCCACGGGATCCAATATTTTAAACTTGTCCCTATATATGTGGGTCTTTCCCTTCATTTTGGTTCTATCCTCTGAAGAAGACACATGGTGGCCAGCGCCACAAACCCTGTCTGTTTTTATTGAATACTTTTAACATTGGCCCTCCATTTTAATATAAATAATATTTTTTCTGGGAGCTCTATCCCAGAGAAGCCTACTCAGTTGGGGGAATCGTTTATCGGGTATGTTAAATTTTATAATGGAGGTGACCGTTTTGTGGAATGTTTTTTCATGGAGTTGATTTCCAGTGGGATATTTTTATATTTACTTTCTTAATTGTGATGTGGTTGGCCTGGGAATTGTGGAGATTTATTGGAATTGTTTGGTGTTCCACAACCAGGTCGCCAATTAATTATTGCAGCCTATAGGAGAAATAAAAACCTGAAAGATCAATTGGTGCAGGCATCTTTAAGGACCGAACGACGTGATCCGTTACAGTCACATTTTAAAGTGAATCAATTTATCACAAATAAATATTTTTGTGAACCACAGGTCTGGATCACTGTATTCGCTCCATGAAAATCGCTGAACCGCGAAATCGCCAATTCACAAATCTTGAAAAGTAAACAGAAGAAAAAAGAGATTAATTTGTGTGCCAGTGCATTCCTGCCTAGGCAGATGTTTTATGATTCCCCTTACCTGACCGGCCAGCGCCACAAACCCTGTCTGTATTTATTGAATACTTTTAACATTGGCCCTCCATTTTAATATGAATAATATTTTTTCTGGGAGCTCTATCCCAGAGAAGCCTACTCAGTTGGGGGAATCGTTTATAGGGTAGGTTAAATTTTATAATGGAGGTGACCGTTTTGTGGAATGTTTTTTCATGGAGTTGATTTCCAGTGGGATATTTTTATATTTACTTTCTTAATTGTGATGTGGTTGGCCTGGGTATTGTGGAGATTTATTGGAATTGTTTGGTGTTCCACAACCAGGTCGCCAATTCGTCTTTTTGTCGATTTTTAGTAGCTATAGATGTAGATGCTCTGTACACTAATATTGATACTATCAATTAGTGCAGGCATCTTTAAGGACCGAACGACGTGATCCGTTAATCGCTGAACCGCGAAATTGCCAATTCACAAATCTTGAAAAGTAAACAGAAGAAAAAAGAGATTAGTTTGTGTGCCAGTGCATTCCTGCCGAGGCAGATGTTTTATGATTCCCCTTACCTGACCGGCCAGCGCCACAAACCCTGTCTGTTTTTATTGAATACTTTTAACATTGGCCCTCCATTTTAATATAAATAATATTTTTTCTTGGAACTCTATCCCAGAGAAGCCTACTCAGTTGGGGGAATCGTTTATCGGGTATGTTAAATTTTATAATGGAGGTGACCGTTTTGTGGAATGTTTTTTCATGGAGTTGATTTCCAGTGGGATATTTTTATATTTACTTTCTTAATTGTGATGTGGTTGGCCTGGGAATTGTGGAGATTTATTGGAATTGTTTGGTGTTCCACAACCAGGTCGCCAATTAATTATTGCAGCCTATAGGAGAAATAAAAACCTGAAAGATCAATTGGTGCAGGCATCTTTAAGGACCGAACGACGTGATCCGTTACAGTCACATTTTAAAGTGAATCAATTTATCACAAATAAATATTTTTGTGAACCACAGGTCTGGATCACTGTATTCGCTCCATGAAAATCGCTGAACCGCGAAATCGCCAATTCACAAATCTTGAAAAGTAAACAGAAGAAAAAAGAGATTAATTTGTGTGCCAGTGCATTCCTGCCTAGGCAGATGTTTTATGATTCCCCTTACCTGACCGGCCAGCGCCACAAACCCTGTCTGTATTTATTGAATACTTTTAACATTGGCCCTCCATTTTAATATGAATAATATTTTTTCTGGGAGCTCTATCCCAGAGAAGCCTACTCAGTTGGGGGAATCGTTTATAGGGTAGGTTAAATTTTATAATGGAGGTGACCGTTTTGTGGAATGTTTTTTCATGGAGTTGATTTCCAGTGGGATATTTTTATATTTACTTTCTTAATTGTGATGTGGTTGGCCTGGGTATTGTGGAGATTTATTGGAATTGTTTGGTGTTCCACAACCAGGTCGCCAATTCGTCTTTTTGTCGATTTTTAGTAGCTATAGATGTAGATGCTCTGTACACTAATATTGATACTATCAATTAGTGCAGGCATCTTTAAGGACCGAACGACGTGATCCGTTAATCGCTGAACCGCGAAATTGCCAATTCACAAATCTTGAAAAGTAAACAGAAGAAAAAAGAGATTAGTTTGTGTGCCAGTGCATTCCTGCCGAGGCAGATGTTTTATGATTCCCCTTACCTGACCGGCCAGCGCCACAAACCCTGTCTGTTTTTATTGAATACTTTTAACATTGGCCCTCCATTTTAATATAAATAATATTTTTTCTGGGAGCTCTATCCCAGAGAAGCCTACTCAGTTGGGGGAATCGTTTATAGGGTAGGTTAAATTTTATAATGGAGGTGACCGTTTTGTGGAATGTTTTTTCATGGAGTTGATTTCCAGTGGGATATCTTTATATTTACTTTCTTAATTGTGATGTGGTTGGCCTGGGAATTGTGGAGATTTATTGGAATTGTTTGGTGTTCCACAACTAGGTCGCCAATTCGTCGTTTGGTCGATTTTTAGTACATGAGACTATATAGTAACCTACAATTTTCCGGACCTAAAACGTACCTGTTTTTATTTTTGTGAACCACAGGTCTGGATCACTGTATTCGCTCCATGAAAATCGCTGAACCGCGAAATCGCCAATTCACAAATCTTGAAAAGTAAACAGAAGAAAAAAGAGATTAGTTTGTGTGCCAGTGCATTCCTTCCTAGGCAGATGTTTTATGATTCCCCTTACCTAACCCTAACCCTAACCCTATCCCTCATTTCTACTCCTAACCCTAACCTCATTTCTACTCCTAACCCTAACCCTAACCCTATCCCTAACCCTAACCCTAACCCTCTACTCCTAACCCTAACCCTAACCCTAAACCTAACCTCATTTCTAATCCTAACCCTAACCCTATCCCTAACACTAACACTAACCCTAACCTCATTTCTACTCCTAACCCTAACCCTAACCCTATCCCAAACCCTAACCCTAACCTCATTTCTACTCCTAACCATAACCCTAACCCTGTCCCTAACCCTAACACTAACCCTAACCCTAACATATTTTCTAACCCTAACCCTAACCCTAACCCTCTACTCCTAACCCTAACCCTAACCCTAACCTCATTTCGACCCCTAACCCTAACCATATCCCTAACACTAACCCTAACCTAATATCTACTCCTAACCCTAACCCTAACCCTCACCCTATCCCTAACCCTAACCCTAACCTCATTTCTACTCCTAACCCTAACCCTAACCCTAAACCTAACCTCATTTCTAACCCTAACCCTAACCATAACCCTATCCCTAACACTAACCCTAACCTCATTTCTACTCCTAACCCTGACCCTATCCCAAACCCTAACCCTAACCTTAACCCTAACCCATGGATGAAGGGTAAACATGTTTGGAACCATGTTTACCCTAATCCTAACCCTAACCTTAACCCTAACCCTAACCCCAACCCTAACCTTAACCCTAGGCCGAATCCTAACCCTAACCTTAACCCTAGGCCGAATCCTAGCCCTAACCCTAACCTTAACCCTTGGCAGAATCCTAACCTTAACCCTAGCCCTAACCCTAACCCTTATCCTAACCCTAACCTTAACCCTAGGCTGAATCCTAACCCTAACCCTAAACCTACCCCTAACCCTAATCCTAGGCTGAATCCTAACCCTAACCCTAGTCCTAGACCTAACCCTAACCCTAACCCTAACCCTTGGCCGAATCCTAACCCTAACCTTAACCCTAGGCCGAACCCTAAACCTAACCTCAGGTCTAATCTTAATTCTAAACCCAGCCCCATTACAAAATCTGGAGGAACAGTACAGATAATGGTGCATGCAATGAGTTCACAGGAACCGACTGATGGAGCACAAGTTGGTCCGGTGGAGGACTGTGCGATATTTGATATTTGTCCTACCTTTGATTTAGGACCGATGAGGGACTCTACATCTGATTCATCTCATGACACCAGTGGCTTAGCATCTGATAATGTTCCTGGCCTTGGAATGGGGGTGGCTGTGGTCAGGGAGACACCTCTCACCAATGTGGCAGTGGGGGTGTCAGATTCCATCTCTGCATCTCCGCTGATAGAGGATGGGAGGATGGCTTGGCCTGGGCCCCCTGGGGAGACACTGTTTGGGAGGGGTCAGGGAGTGAGTGACGCTGTGGAGGAACCCACTCCGGTGTACGATATTACATCTAGCCCCCCGGCCACCCAGGGTACTGTTACTATTGCTGTTGCTCACCCTCCTTGGCAGAGGCCGACCCGCCATATTAACACCTTTCAAAAAGGGGTCCAGTGGTCCTTAGAGGTAAGGGAGGTGGTGGTGGTGATTGGGGATTCTAATTTGTCTGGAATCACTCACTACAATTACCCACTGGTGCAGGTGGATAGTTTTCCTGGAGCCCAAATACACCATCTTAGAGGTATTTTGGAGAAGTTAGACACCTGCCCCAATACACAGAAGGTTGTGCTCTCGGTGGGCCTCAACAACTGTTTGAGAGAAAATCGGATTAATACCATCAAAAAGCAATTTCAACAACTAGTGGCAGTGGTGGGAAGGGTCTTTCCCCAGGCAGAAGTTTTTGTGCCTTTGATCCAGTTCTCAACGCGGCTCCCACCGGGAGTACAACCTTTAATAAAACAGACGAATGCCTTCTTGGAAGCACATTATAGGGTGCTTAAGGGTGTGGAAGGACACGTCTTTACTGTACAGCCTCGGGATCCTGTGCATTGGACAAATAGAACAGCAATGGCCATCCTGGATGAGTGGATGAAACAGTTAAACTAGAAGCTGGGGGACCGAGATTGCTCACCCCCACACAATCTAATATACTTAACCTTTCACTTACCTATAGCTTGCCGGAACCGGAACAGATGTTGTTGGAGAAGGGCCTCTCTTTTATTCCAACGCCACTGGGGGTGGACAGGGACTGTCTTAGGAGGGATCTATATGGGTATCACAGACGGTTAAAATTATTGGATCATTTTGATTATAATGTAGATTCTGTTTTGAAACCGTTCATCGAACCCTCGAAGTGGGAACCTGAGTGGGATTCAGTTTCTGAACCAATAAAACAGGTGATCAGGCGTGACATTAGAGGGCTCGAGAAGGTTTCCTACAGAATCACAGGAGAAAATAATCTGTCAGAAGAACAACGACAGGCATTAAACAAACTAAAACGAAACCAGGACAGTTATAAAACCTGCAGAAAAGGGATCTAAAATTGTTATTATGGATAAAACCCAGTATCTCACAGAGGCTAATAGACAACTACATAATGCTAGACATTATGTACCTCTGGATCGCTCCTTACAGCCGGAGACACAGAGTAGGATCAGGGAGATTGTGGGGGAGCTCTATGCGAAGAAATATATTTCTTCCAAACAAAAATATTACCTGTTTGGTTCAGATGTTCCACGTCCACGAAAATTTTATCTTCTTCCGAAGATCCATAAGGATCCTAGGACTTGGACTGTCCCGCACGAAGTTCCCCCCGGTCGACCGATCGTTTCCGATTGTGGGAGCGAATCATATAGAGTAGCGGAATACATAGATTACTTTTTGAATCCCTTGTCACAAAAACACCCTAGCTATGTGAAAGACACCTACGAGTTTGTTAATAAAATAAAAACAATAGATGTCCCTCCTGGAGCAATGCTTTTCTCCATCGATATAGATTCTCTGTATACTAATATAGATACCGTATTAGGCCTAAAAGCAGTAAGACAGATTTTTTAAAAATATCCTGACCCAGCTAGACCGGATGAGGCCCTTCTTTCTCTTTTAGAGTTAGGTTTGACGCGAAACGACTTTGAGTTTGACTCCAAATATTATCTCCAGGTACATGGGACTGCTATGGGGAAGAAGTTTGCTCCAGCATACGCCAATATATACATGGCGGATTGGGAGCAAACGGTCTTGCCCAAATGCTGCAGGACTCCATTATTATACATCCGGTACCTGGATGATATCTTTGGGGTCTGGTCTTACTCTGAGTCGGATTTTAAGCAGTTCATTAGCGTCCTGAACGAACACCATGATTCGATTACTCTAAAGTATAACTTACAACCTGAAAAAATCGAATTTCTGGATACCGAGGTTTTTATTATGAGAGGGGACGATGGGGGGGGGTGGCCTGGGGACTAGGGTGTACTTTAAACCCACCGATACCCACGCTTTGCTACATAAAATAAGCTACCATCCTAAACATACCTTCAGGGGGATTGTTAAGTCCCAACTGATAAGGTTCAATAGAATATGCACAAAGCCTGAGGACATCGAGTTGGCAACAAGAGTGCTCTTCAAAGCGCTTAGACCAAGGGGTTATAGTCGAACATTCCTCCGTTCTATTAAAGCTGAAGTAAAACAAAGCTTTCACCAGGTACAAAGGCCTGGTAGTACGGATAAAAATGACAACATTGTCCCTTTTGTGACCATTTTCTCATCGGCCTCTTTAAAACTGAACTCGGGGGTAAAAAGTCGTTTTAAAAAACTGCAGGACGTTATTGAGCCTCTGTCAAATTTTAAAATTATTTCAGCCTTGAAAAGGAATAAAAATCTAAAAGATTTGTTGGTTCAAGTTAAAGTACACAATTTCCAATTACTTATTTGAGGAAGAAGGTGTATGGGAGAACTTATGTGCCTGTGCTTCCTGCTCACCCCTTTGGGTAGCAGAACTCATTTTCCTTACCTAACCTCATTTTTAGTCCTAACCCTATCCCTATCCCTAACCCTAACCCTATTCATAACCCTAACCCTAACCTAATTTCTAACCCTAACCCTAACCCTAACCCTAACCCTCCTAACCATAACCCTAACCCTAACCTCATTTCTACTCTTAACCCTAACCCTAACCCTATCCCTAACCGTAACCCGAACCCTAACCCTAACCCTAACCCTAACCTCATTTCTAATCCTAACCCTAACTCTAACCCTAACACTAACCCTAACCCTAACCCTATCCCTATCCCTATCCCTATCCCTATCCCTAACCCTAACCCTATCTCTAACCTTAACCATAACTCTAACCCTAACCTAATTTCTAATCCTAACCCTAAACCTAACCCTAACCCTAACCCTAACCTCATTTCTACTCTTAACCCTAACCCTAACCCTAACCCTAACCTCATTTCTAATCCTAACCCTAACTCTAACCCTAACCCTAACCCTAACCCTAACCCTAACTCTAACCCTAACCTAATTTCTAATCCTAACTCTAAACCTAACCCTAACCCTAACCTCATTTCTACTCTTAACCCTAACCCTAACCCTAACCCTAACCCTAACCTCATTTCTAATCCTAACCCTAACTCTAACCCTAACACTAACGCTAACCCTAACCCTATCCCTATCCCTATCCCTATCCCTATCCCTAACCCTAACCCTAACCTAATTTCTAATCTTAAGCCTAACCCTAACCCTAACCCTGACCTCATTTCTACTCCTAACCCTAACCCTAACCCTATCCCTAACCCTAACCCTAACTCTAACCCTAACCTCATTTTTAGTCCTAACCCTATCCCTAACCCTAACCCTATTTATAACCCTAACCCTAACCTAATTTCTAATCCTAACCCTAAACCTAACCCTAACCCTAACCTCATTTCTACTCTTAACCCTAACCCTAACCCTAACCATAACCCTAACCCTAACCCTAACCTCATTTCTACTCCTAACCCTAACCCTAACCCTAACCCTATCCCTAACCCTAACCTCATTTCTACTCCTAACCCTAACCCTAACCCTATCCCTATCCCTATCCCTAACCCTAACCATAACCTCATTTCTACTCCTATCCCTAACCCTAACCCTAACTCTAACCCTAACCTCATTTTTAGTCCTAACCCTATCCCTATCCCTAACCCTAACCCTAACCCTAACCCTATTCATAACCCTAACCCTAACCTAATTTCTAATCCTAACCCTAAGTCTAACCCTAACCCTAACCTCATTTCTACTCTTAACCCTAACCCTAACCCTAACCGTAACCCTAACCCTAACCCTAACCTCATTTCTACTCCTAACCCTAACCCTAACCCTAACCCTAACCTCATTTCTACTCCTAACCCTAACCCTAACCCTAACCCTATCCCTAACCCTAACCTCATTTCTACTCCTAACCCTAACCCTAACCCTAACCCTAACCTCATTTCTACTCTTAACCCTATCCCTATCCCTAACCCTAACCCTAACCTCATTTCTACTCCTAACCCTATCCCTATCCCTATCCCTATCCCTAACCCTAACCCTAACCTCATTTCTACTCCTAACCATAACCCTAACCCTAACCTCATTTCTACTCTTAACCCTAACCCTAACCCTATCCCTAACCCTAACCCTAACCCTATCCCT